>NC_041383.1:789499207-789513051 GCF_002162155.2 Triticum dicoccoides
GTAGTGCACCTTTATAGTCACCCAGTTACGTTGTGACGTTTGATACACCCAAAGCACTCCTACGGTATCCAGGAGTTACACGCTCTCATGGTCAAAGGAAGAGATACTTGACATTGGCAAAGCTCTAGCAAACGAACTACACGACCTTTTGTGCTAGGCTTAGGATTGGGTCTTGTCCATCACATCATTCTCCTAATGATGTGATCCCGTTATCAACGACATCCAATGTCCATAGCCAGGAAACCATGACTATCTGTTGATCACAACGAGCTAGTCAACTAGAGGCTCACTAGGGACATATTGTGGTCTATGTATTCACACGTGTATTATGATTTCCGGATAATACAGTTATAGCATGAATAAAAGACTATTATCATGAACAGAGAAATATAATAATAACACTTTTATTATTGCCTCTAGGGCATATTTCCAACAGTCTCCCACTTGCACTAGAGTCAATAATCTAGTTCACATCGCCATGTGATTAACACTCACAGGTCACATCGCCATGTGACTAATACCCAAGAGTTTACTAGAGTCAGTAGTCTAGTTCACATCACTATGTGATTAACACTCAATGAGTTTTATGTTTGATCATGTTGCTTGTGAGAGAGGTTTTAGTCAACGGGTCTGAACCTTTCAGATCCGTGTGTGCTTTACAAATCTCTATGTCATCTCCTAGATGCAGCTACCACGCTCTATTTGGAGCTGTTCCAAATAACTGTTCTACTTGGAGCTATTCTAAATTGTTGCTCCATTATATGTATCCAGTATCTCTACTTAGAGCTATCTGGATAGGTGTTAAGATTGCATCGACGTAACCTTTACGACGAACTCTTTTACCACCTCCATAATCGAGAAAATTCCTTAGTCCACTAGTTACTAAGGATAACTTTGACCGCTGTCCTATGATCCATTCATGGATCACTCTTGTACCCCTTGACTGACTCATGGCAAGGCACACTTTCGGTGCGGTACACAGCATAGCATACTGTAGAGCCTACGTCTAAAGCATAGGGGACGACCTTCGTCCTTTCTCTCTTTTCTGCCGTGGTCGAGCTTTAAGTCTTAACTTCGTACCTTACAACTCAGGCAAGAACTCCTTCTTTGACTGGTCCATCTTGAACACCTTCGAGATCATGTCAAGGTATGTGCTCATTTGAAAGTATTATTAAGCATTTTGATCTATCCTTATAGATCTTGATGCTCAATGTTCAAGTAGCTTAATCCAGGTTTTCTATTGAAAAACACCTTTCAAATAACCCTATATGCTTTCTAGAAATTCTACATCATCTCTGATCATCAATATGTCAACAACATATACTCATCAGAAATTCTATAGTGCTCCCACTCACTTCTTTGGAAATACAAGTTTCTCATAAACTTTGTATAAATCCAAAATCTTTGATCATCTCATCAAAGGGTACATTCCAACTCCGAGATGCTTACTCCAGTCCTTGGAAGGATCGCTGGAGCTAGCATACCTTTTAGCATCCTTAGGATCGACAAAACTTTTCTGATTGTATTGCATACAACCTTTCCTTACGAAAACTAGTAAGGAAACTTGTCTTGACATCCATCTGCCAGATTTCATAAATGCAGCTAATGCTAACATGATTCCGACGGACTTTAAGCATCGCTACGAGTGAGAAAATCTCATCGTAGTCAACTCCTTGAACTTGTCGGAAAACACTTCGCCATAAGTCGAGCTTCATAGATGGTGACATTACCATCCACGTCCGTCTTCTTCTTAAAAGATCCATTTATCTCAATGGATTGCCGATCATCGGGCAAGTCCATCAAAGTCCATGCTTTGTTCTGATATATGGATACTATCTCGGATTTCATGGCTTCTAACCATTTGTCGGAATTCGGGCCCACCATCGCTTCTCCATAGCTCGTAGGTTCATTGTTGTCTAGCAACATGACCTTCAAGACAGGATCACCTTACCACTCCGAAGTAGTACGTGTCCTTGTCGTCCTACGAGGTTCGGTAGTGACTTGATCCGAAGCTTCATGATCACTATCATAAGCTTCCACTTCAATTGGTGTAGGTGCCACAGGAACAACTTCCTGTGCCCTGCCACACACTAGTTGAAGAGACAGTTCAATAACCTCATCAAGTTTCCACCATCCTCCCACTCAATTCTTTCGAGAGAAACTTTTCCTCGAGAAAGGACCTGATTCTCGAAACAATCCCTTATTGCTTTCGGATCTGAGACAGGAGGTATACCCAACTGTTTTGGGTGTCCTATGAAGATGCATTTTATCCGCTTTGGGTTCGAGCTTATCAATCCTGAAACTTTTCCACATAAGCGTCGCAGCCCCAAACTTTCAAGAAACGACAACTTAGGTTTCTCTAAACCATAATTCATACGGTGTCATCTCAACGGAATTATGTGGTGCCCTATTTAAAGTGAATGTGGTTGTCTCTAATGCCTAACCCATGAACGATAGTGGTAATTCGATAAGAGACATCATGGTACGCACCATATCCAATAGGGTGCAACTATGATGTTCGGACACACCATCACACTATGGTGTTCTAGGCGGTATTAATTGTGAAACATTTTCCACAATGTCTTAATTGTGTGCCAAAACTTGTAACTCAGATATTCATCTCTATGATCGTATCATGGACATTTTATCCTCTTGTCACAATGATCTTCTACTTCACTCTGAAATTACTTGAACCATTCAATAATTCAGACTTGTGTTTCATCAAGTAAATATTCTCAACATCTACTCGAATCATCTGTGAAGTAAGAACATAACAATATTCACTGCATGCCTCAGCACTTATTGGACTGCACACATCAAAATGTGTTACTTCCAACAAGTTGCTATCTTGTTCCATCTTATTGAAACCGAGGCTTTTCAGTCATCTTGCCTATGTGGTATGATTTGCATATCTCAAGTGATTCAAAATCAAGTGAGTCCGAACGGTCCATTTGCATGGAGTTTCTTCATGCATATACACCAATAGACATGGTTCGCATGTCTCAAACTTTTCAAAAACGAGTGAGTCCAAAGATCCATCAACATGAAGCTTCTTCATGCGTTTTATACCATTATGACTTACATGGCAGTGCCACAAGGAAGTGGTACTATCATTACTATCTTATATCTTTTGGCATGAAAATGTGTATCACTACGATCGAGATTCAATAAACCATTCAGGTTTAATACTAATCTTGATGGTAGAGGGAGCGTGCGATGTTTGATCACATCAAACATATATCGTCAGCTCACCTTTAGCTAGTCTCCGTTTATTCCGTAGCCTTTTATTTCGAGTTACTAACACTTAGCAACTGAACCGGTATCTTAATACCCTGGTGCTACTAGGAGTACCAGTAAAGTACACATTAACATAATGTATATCCAATATACTTCTATCGACCTTGCCAGCCTTCTCATCTACCAAGTATCTAGGGTAATTCCGCTCTAGTGACTGTTCCCCTTATTACAGAAGCACTTAGTCTCGGGTTTGGGTTCAACCTTGGGTTTCTTCACTAGAGCAGCAGCTGATTTGCCGTTTCATGAAGTATCCCTTCTTGCCCTTGCCCTTCTTGAAACTAGTGGTTTCGACAACCATCAACAATTGATGCTACTTCTTGATTTCTACTTTCGCGGTGTCAAACATCGCGAATACCTCAAAGGATCATCATATCTATCCCTGATATGTTATAGTTCATCACGAAGCTCTAGTAGCTTGGTGGCAATGTCTTTGGAGAAACATCACTATCTCATCTGGAAGATCAACTCCCACTCGATTCAAGTGATTGTTGTGCTCAGACAATCTGAGCACAAGCTCAACGATTGAGCTTTTCTCCCTTAGTTTGCAGGCTAAGAAAATCGTCGGAGGTCTTATACCTCTTGACATGGGCACGAGCCTGAAATCCCAATTTCAGCCCTCGAAGCATCTCATATGTTTCGCGATGTTTCGAAAACGTCTTTCGTGCCTCAACTCTAAACCGTTTAACTGAACTATCACGTAGTTATCAAGACGTGTATGTCCGATGTTCACAACATCCACAAACGACGTTTGGGGTTCAGCACACTGAGCGGTGCATTTAAGGACATAAGCTTTCTACTGATCGCATAATCGCTACTATCAACTTTCAACTATAATTTTCTCTAGGAACATATCTAAACAGTAGAACTATAGCGCGAGCTACGACATAATTTGCAAAAGGTCTTTTGACTATGTTCAGGATAATTAAGTTCATCTTATGAACTCCCACTTAGATAGACATCCCTCTGGTCATCTAAGTGATCACATGATCCGAGTCAACTAGGCCGTGTCCGATCATCACGTGAGACGGACTAGTCATCATCGGTGAACATCTTCATGTTGATCGTATCTGCTATACGACTCATGCTCGACCTTTTGGTCTCCGTGTTCCGAGGCCATGTCTGTACATGCTAGGCTCGTCAAGTTAACCCTAAGTGTTTTCGCTGTGTAAAACTGTCTTACACCCGTTGTATGTGAACGTAAGAATCCATCACACCCGATCATCACGTGGTGCTTAGAAGCGACGAACTATAGCAACGGTGCACAGTTAGGGGAGAACACTTCTTGAAATTTTGTAAGGGATCATCTTATTTACTACCGTCGTCCTAAGTAAACAAGATGCATAAACATGATAAACATCACATGCAATCAAATAGAGTAGTGACATGATATGGCCAATATCATATAGCTCCTTTGATCTTCATCTTCGGGGCTCCATGATCATCTTGTCACCGGCTTGACACCATGATCTCCATCATCATGATCTCCATCATCGTGTCTTCATGAAGTTGTCACGCCAAAGACTACTTCTACTTCTATGGCTAACGCGTTTAGCAATAAAGTAAAGTAATTTACATGGCGTTCTTCAATGACACGCAGGTCATACAATAAATAAAGACAACTCCTATGGCTCCTGCCGGTTGTCATACTCATCGACATGCAAGTCGTGATTCCTATTACAAGAACATGATCAATCTCATACATCACATATATTCATCACATTCTTGTTGGCCATATCACATCACAAAGCATACCCTGCAAAAACAAGTTAGACGTCCTCTAATTGTTGTTTGCATGTTTTACGTGGCTGCTATGGGTTTCTAGCAAGAACGTTTCTTACCTACGCAAAACCACAACGTGATATGTCAATTGCTATTTACCCTTCATAAGGACCCTTTTCATTGAATCCGTTCCGACTAAAGTGGGAGAGACTGGCACCCGCTAGCCACCTTATGCACCAAGTGCATGTCAATCGGTGGAACCTGTCTCACGTAAGAGTACGTGTAAGGTCGGTCCGGGCTGCTTCATCCCACAATACCGTCGAAACAAGATTGGACTAGTAACGGTAAGCATATTGAACAAAATCAACGCCCACAACTACTTTGTGTTCTACTCGTGCAAAGAATCTACGCAATAGACCTAGCTCTGATATCACTGTTGGGGAACGTAGCAGAAATTCAAAATTTTCTTACGTGTCACCAAGATCTATCTATGGAGAAACCAGCTACGAGTAGAAGGAGAGTGCATCTACATACCCTTGTAGATCGCTAAGCGGAAGCGTTCAAGTGAACGGGGTTGATGGAGTCGTACTCGTCGTGATTCAAATCACCGATGATCAAGTGCCGAACGCACGGCACCTCCGCGTTCAACACACGTACAGCCCGGTGACGTCTCCCACGCCTTGATCCAGCAAGGAGAGAGGGAGAGGTTGAGGAAGACTCCATCCAGCAGCAGCACAACGGCGTGGTGGTGGTGGAGGAGCGTGGCAATCCCGCGGGGCTTCGCCAAGCACCATGGGAGAGGAGGAGTAGGGAGAGAGGTAGGGCTGCACCAAGAGGGAGAGAACTCATGTGTATGGCAGCCCCAAACCTCAACTATATATAGGGGGAAGGGGGGGCTGCGCCCCCTTTAGGGTTTCCCACCCCCAAGGGGTGCGGCCAGCCCTAGATGGCAAAGGGGGTGGCGGCCAAGAGGGGAGAGGAGAGGGAGGCGCACCAATATGGGCCTTAAGGCCCATCTGGACTAGGGTTTGCCCCCTCCCACTCTCCCTTGCGCCTTGGCCCCCTTGTGGGGGGCGCACCAGCCCTCCTAGGGGCTGGTCCCCTCCCACACCTGGCCCACGCAACCTTCTGGGGCAGGTGGCCCCACTTTGTGGACCCCCGGGACCCTCCCGGTGGTCCCGGTACATTACCGATATCGCCCGAAACTTTTCCGGTGACCAAAACAGGACTTCCCATATATAAATCTTTACCTCCGGACCATTCCGGAACTCCTCGTGACGTCCGGGATCTCATACGGGACTCCGAACAACATTCGGTAACCACATACAGGCTTCCTTTATAACCCTAGCGTCATCGAACCTTAAGTGTGTAGACCCTACGGGTTCGGGAGACATGCAGACATGACCGAGACGTTCTCTGGTCAATAACCAACAGCGGGATCTGGATACCAATGATGGCTCCCACATGCTCCACAATGATCTCATCGGATGAACCACGATGTCAAGGACTTAATCAATCCCGTATTCAATTCCCTTTGTCTATCGGTATGTTACTTGCCCGAGATTCGATCGTCGGTATCCAATACCTTGTTCAATCTCGTTACCGGCAAGTCACTTTACTCGTTCCGTAACACATCATCCCGTGATCAACTCCTTGGTCACATTGCGCATGTGATGATGTCCTACCGAGTGGGCCCAGAGATACCTCTCCGTTTACACGGAGTGACAAATCCCAGTCTCGATCCGCATAAAACAATCGATACTTTCGGAGATACCTGTAGTGCACCTTTATAGTCACCCAGTTACGTTGTGACGTTTGATACACCCAAAGCACTCCTACGGTATCCAGGAGTTACACGCTCTCATGGTCAAAGGAAGAGATACTTGACATTGGCAAAGCTCTAGCAAACGAACTACACGACCTTTTGTGCTAGGCTTAGGATTGGGTCTTTTCCATCACATCATTCTCCTAATGATGTGATCCCGTTATCAACGACATCCAATGTCCATAGCCAGGAAACCATGACTATCTGTTGATCACAACGAGCTAGTCAACTAGAGGCTCACTAGGGACATATTGTGGTCTATGTATTCACACGTGTATTATGATTTCCGGATAATACAGTTATAGCATGAATAAAAGACTATTATCATGAACAGAGAAATATAATAATAACACTTTTATTATTGCCTCTAGGGCATATTTCCAACACTTACTTCACAGATGATTCGAGTAGATGTTGAATATATTTACTTGATGAAACACAAGTCTGAATTATTGAATGGTTCAAGTAATTTCAGAGTAAAGTTGAAGATCATCGTGACAAGAGGATAAAATGTCTATGATAAGATCATAGAGATGAGTATCTGAGTTACGAGTTTTGGCACACAATTAAGACATTGTGGAAATTGTTTCGCAATTAATACCGCCTGGAACACCATAGTGTGATGGTGTGTCCGAACATCATAACTGCACCCTATTGGATATGATGCATACCATGATGTCTCTTATCGAATTACCACTATCGTTCATGGGTTAGGCATTAGAGACAACCACATTCACTTTAAATAGGGCACCACGTAATTCCGTTGAGATGACACCGTATGAATTATGGTTTAGAGAAACCTAAGTTGTCGTTTCTTAAAAGTTTGGGGCTACGACGCTTATGTGAAAAAGTTTCAGGCTGATAAGCTAGAACCCAAAGCGGATAAATGCATCTTCATAGGACACCCAAAAAGTTGGGTATACCTCCTGTCTCAGATCCAAAAGCAATAAAGGATTGTTTCTTGAATCAGGTCCTTTCTCGAGGAAAGGTTTCTCTCGAAAGAATTGAGTGGGAGGATGGTGGAGACTTGATGAGGTTATTGAACCATCACTTCAACCAGTGTGTAGCAGGGCACAGGAAGTTGTTCCCGTGGCACCTACACCAATTGAAGTGGAAGCTTATGATAGTGATCATGAAACTTCAGATCAAGTCACTCCCAAACCTCGTAGGATGACAAGGATACGTACTACTTGAGAGTGGTACGTAATCCTGTCTTGGAAGTCATGTTGCTAGACAACAATGAGCCTACGAGCTATGGAGAAGCGATGGTGGGCCCGGATTCCGATAAATGGCTTGAGGCCATAAAATCCGAGAGAGGATCCATGTATGAAAACAAAGTGAAGACTTTGGCAGAACGGCTCGATGGTCGTAAGGCAAATGAGTACGGATGGATTTCAAAAGGAAGACGGACAATGATGGTAAATGTCACCATTAAGAATGCTCGACTTGTTGTTAAGATGTTTTCCGACAAGTTCAAGGAGTTGACTATGATGAGATTTTCTCACTCGTAGCGATGCTAAGAGTCTGTTGGAATTATATTAGCGATTACTGCATTATTTATGAAATCTTGCAGATAGGATGTCAAAACATTGTTTCCTCGACGATTTTCTTGAGGAAAGGTTGTATGTGATACAACCGGAAAGTTTTGTCGATCCTAAGGATGCTAAAAGGTATGCTAGCTCCAGCGATCCTTCTAAGGACTGGAGTAAGCATCTCGGAGTTGGAATGTATGCTTTGATGATGATCAAAGATTTTGGGTTTGTACAAAGTTTATGAGAAACTTGTATTTCCAAAGAAGTGAGCGGGAGCACTATAGAATTTCTGATAAGTATATGTTGTTGACATATTGTTATGGATCAGAAATGACGTAGAATTTCTAGAAAGCATACAGGGTTATTTGGAAAGTGTTTTTCAATAGAAAACCTGGATTAAGCTACTTGAACATTGAGCATCATGATCTATAAGGATAGATCAAAATGCTTAATAATACTTTCAAATGAGCACATACCTTGACATGATCTTGAAGGTGTTCAAGATGGATCAGTCAAAGAAGAAGTTCTTGCCTGAGTTGTAAGGTACGAAGTTAAGACTTAAAGCTCGACCATGGCAGAATAGATAGAAAGGACGAAGGTCGTCTCCTATGCTTAAGACATAGGCTCTACAGTATGCTATGATGTGTACCGCACCTAAAGTGTGCCTTGCCATGAGTTAGTCAAGGGGTACAAGAGTGATCCAAGAATGTATCACAGACAATGGTCAAAGTTATCCTTAGTAACTAGTGGACTAAGGAATTTTCTCGATTATGGAGGTGGTAAAAGAGTTCGTCGTAAAGGTTACGTCGATGCAAGCTTAACACCTATCCGGATAGCTCTAAGTAGAGATACCGGATACGTACAATGGGGCAACAATTTAGAATAGCTCCAAGTCGAACAGTTATTTGGAATGGCTCCAAATAGAACGTGGTAGCTACATCTAGGAGATGACATAGAGATTTGTAAAGCACACACGGATCTGAAAGGTTGAGACCCGTTGACTAAAACCTCTCTCACAAGCAACATGATCAAACCCAAAACTCTTTGGATGTTGGTCACATGGTGATGTGACCTGTCAGTGTTAATCACATGGTGATGTGAACTAGATTATTGACTCTAATGCAAGTGGGAGACTGTTGGAAATATGCCCTAGAGGCAATAATAAATTGATTATTATTATATTTCTGTGTTCATGATAATAGTCTTTTATTCATGCTATAACTGTATTATCCGGAAATCGTAATACACGTGTGAATACATAGACCACAATATGTCCCTAGTGAGCCTCTAGTTGACTAGCTCGTTGTGATCAACAGATAGTCATGGTTTCCTGGCTATGAACATTGGATGTCGTTAATAACGGGATCACATCATTAGGAGAATGATGTGATGGACAAGACCCAATCCTAAGCCTAGCACAAAGATCGTGTAGTTCGTTTGCTAGAGCTTTGCCAATGTCAAGTATCTCTTCCTTTGACCATGAGAGCGTGTAACTCCTGGATACCGTAGGAGTGCTTTGGGTGTATCAAACGTCACAACGTAACTGGGTGACTATAGAGGTGCACTACAGGTATCTCCGAAAGTATCTATTGTTTTATGCGGATCGAGACTGGGATTTGTCACTCCGTGTAAACGGAGAGGTATCTCTGGGCCCACTCGGTAGGACATCATCATATGCGCAATGTGACCAAGGAGTTGATCACGGGATGATGTGTTACGGAACGAGTAAAGTGACTTGCCGGTAACGAGATTGAACAAGGTATTGGATACCGACGATCGAATCTCGGGCAAGTAACATACCGATAGACAAAGGGAATTGAATACGGGATTGATTAAGTCCTTGACATCGTGGTTCATCCGATGAGATCATCGTGGAACATGTGGGAGCCATCATGGGTATCCAGATCCCGCTGTTGGTTATTGACCGAAGAACGTCTCGGTCATGTCTACATGTCTCCCGAACCCGTAGGGTCTACACACTTAAGGTTCGATGACGCTAGGGTTATAAAGGAAGCTTGTATGTGGTTACCTAATGTTGTTAGGAGTCCCGGATGAGATCCTGGACGTCACGAGGAGTTCCGGAATGGTCCGGAGGTAAAGATTTATATATGGGAAGTCCTATTTTGGCCACCGGAAAATGTTCGGGATTTTTCGGTATTGTACCGGGAAGGTTCTAGAAGGTTCCGGAGTGGGGCCCACCTGCATGGGGGGACCCACATGGACGTGGGTAGTGGGGGCAAGGCCCCACACCCCTGGTCAAGGCGCACCAAGATCCCCCCTTAGAAGGAATAAGATCATATCCCGAAGGGATAAGATCAAGATCCCTAAAAAGGGGGGATAACAATCGGTGGGGAAGGAAATGATGGGATTTCTTTCCTCCCACCTTGGCCAACGCCCCAATGGACTTGGAGGGCAAGAAACCAGCCCCTCCACCCCTATATATAGTGGGGAGACGCATGGGAGCTTGACACGAAGTTCTGGCGCAGCCCTACCTCTCTCCCTACTCCTCCTCTCCCATGGTGCTTGGCGAAGCCCTGCTGGATTGCCACGCTCCTCCACCACCACCACGCCGTTGTGCTGCTGTTGGATGGAGTCTTCCTCAACCTCTCCCTCTCTCCTTGCTGGATCAAGGCGTGGGAGACGTCACCGGGCTGTACGTGTGTTGAACGCGGAGGTGCCGTCCGTTCGGCACTAGGATCATCGATGATTTGAATCACGACGAGTACGACTCCATCAACCCCGTTCACTTGAACGCTTCCGCTTAGCGATCTACAAGGGTATGTAGATGCACTCTCCTTCCCCTCGTTGCTAGTTTCTCCATAGATAGATCTTGGTGACACGTAGGAAAATTTTGAATTTCTGCTACGTTCCCCAACAACATTCACTAGTGCAGAACCGGCCTTTAGTGCCGGTTCGTAACGGCCTTTAGTGCCGGTTCTCCAACCGGCACTAAAGAGTGGGGACTAAAGGTCCCCCCCCCTTTAGTACCGGTTCGTCACGAACCAACGCTAAAGTGCAAACACGTGGCACGAGCCAGTCCTGGGTGCGCATAGGGCTTTAGTACCGGTTGGTAACACCAATCGGTACTAAATGTTTGGGTGTTTTTTTTTTAAATTTTCTTTAGTTTTGTGTTTTCAATTTAATTTAGTGATTGTTTTACATTATAATGAGTTGTTAAATCATTAGGTGAAAGTACCGCGGATTAGTTTCGACTGGAGGATCTAGCTAGCTAGCTAAGTGATCAAGTATATGCCATATCGATATTATACTTGATCACCTAATTAGGTGATCAAGTATAATATATATGGAATATGGCATATATATAGTTGATCACTTAGGTAGGATCCATCCAGCTGAAACTAATATGTGGTTTCTTTCATTAAATGATATAATAACTCATCATCATCATCATATTAATATAAAAACTCTTGCATCATATCATCAACATACTCTAGAGCTAGCTAGCTAAAAATCATCGTAGTCGTCATTATCACTATTTAATCATCATAGTCATTACCGCTATCTAATCGTCACCAACACAGTAGCTTAAAGAAGAAACATTCACTTGTACCAGAAGCAAAAATATCATCGAGTTCAACATGATTGTCATGATATTATAAGCGTTCATATATAACACCACAAAAGCAAATCACTCTTTGAGATTAAGTTCAGAATGAAGAACACGAACATGAAAGGACAAGTACTAAGAGCAGCATGAACTAGCTAAATCACTCCTGCTAGCTACTCTCTCTCTGGTAAAATAGCATAGAATATGTATAGCTCTCCTGATTCATCATACTGGAGCATGCAGATGAACCTGTCTCCTAATCGTGGGTTGCGCTTCTCATTGCTGCCCCCTAGTACTTCTCTGCGATCGTTAACAATTTTCCTCCAATCTTTCACTATTAAGCATTCATCGCTTCTAGAAATCCTGAATGCATTCATGTGCAGTGCAGGATATCTTGGCCGTAAGCTAACAATTGACATGCACAACTGTCATCGGGAATCCCTGTTGAAGAACATCGTATAGTACTTAATTAATATACTTAGCAATGAAAGTTTAGCAAAAAAAATTATGTATGCAAAAGATGCACTGGGGACAAATAGTAAAAATCTTACCATCATTCCTAAATAGATGTGACCGTAGTTCAATACCATCACTATTGGTCGCACGTTTTGAGTACTAACATTTCTAAGTGCAGGAAGAAAATTTGTCTTCATAGTATGAAGATCCTCAAGCCATGAAATATAATGACTTATCTCCTCGCAGTTTAGTTCAGCTCCGGGACAGTAGTAGGTCCTGTCTACCAAGCGCCGGACATGTTTGCTTGAATGAAGATAAGCTGTCAATAGAAATTAGTTGTCAATTATTTTTGAATAAGCAATATCAAAGACAAAATATAGTTGGGAAGAACTCACATAATGGTAGAATTGGGGGCGTCTGCACATCGACCCATATGTCTCTATTACCTTCAATATTATCTTTCGGACGAATATCAAAGGTGATAACCATACCAGGCTCAAATGCATAAGTCTTGCATAGTGCTTGCCAAGTTTTGCATTCAAAATAGGTGTATGTGTGTGTATTATATACTTTGACGTTGAAAGTATAACCATGCTCAGTTTTCAGGTAAACTCTCTTTACCTCCATAGTTTCCATATCATTGAAACCTATCTTATCCAAGACAAAAATTCTTGCATGGCAGGGGATGCGCTAGTAGAATAGTGAAAATTAAAAATTATAAGTCAGGCAAATCAAGCATATATAAGTCATGCTTAATTACGAAAATAGACACTTGTCGTTGTGACTTACTGTATCGAATTCGAAGGTCTCATCCATCTTGATGCCGAATCGCCTATCATCAATAAGGAAATTTCTGTCGCACTAGCCGCGCTGGTCTTCACAGTATTCGCACATAATGAATTTTTTCCGTCGTCAGACGACATTTCCTATGTTCATATAGACGAACATTAAACACTTACTAATTCAACTAATTCAACTAAGCATTTACTAAAAATAAACTAGTTATATTAATTCAAACAATCTCATATACCAAAATTTTAATTAGTTCAAATAATCTCATATACCTAAATTTTCTTGCTAAAAATAAACTAGTTCTATTAATTCAACTAGTTCAACTAAGCATTTACTAAAAATAAACTAGTTATATTAATTCAACTAGTTCAAATAATCTCATATACCTAAATTTTCTTACTAAAAATAAACTAGTCCTAATTCATCTAACATTAACATTTCTAACATTCTAAAAATAAACTAGTTATATTAATTAATTCATCTAAACAATAGGAAACAGAAAATAAGTAAAAATATATGTGTGTGTGTATGTATGTATACGTTCATGTGTGTGTAGTGTGTGTGTGTGTATGTCTGTGTGTGCATGTGTGTGTGTGGTACGATCGAGCGGGCGTACGGGCGGCGGGGGCGGCGACGACGGGCGGCGGGGGCGGCG
>NC_041383.1:789514559-789514789 GCF_002162155.2 Triticum dicoccoides
TCTTCTTCCTCTTCCTCTTCCTCTTCTTCTTCTTCCTCTTCTTCTTCTTCTTCTTCTTCTTCTTCTTCTTCTTCTTCTTCTTCTTCTTCTTCTTCTTCTTCTTCTTCTTCTTCTTCTTCTTCTTCTTCTTCTTCTTCTTCTTCTTCTTCTTCTTCTTCTTCTTCTTCTTCTTCTTCTTCTTCTTCTTCTTCTTCTTCTTCTTCTTCTTCTTCTTCTTCTTCTTCTTCTTC
>NC_041383.1:789516741-789539131 GCF_002162155.2 Triticum dicoccoides
TATAGTTTTTTCTTTTCTGCTTTATTTGTTTTCTTCTATTTATTTTTGATTAATTTTTTATATAGTTTTTTCTTTTTTGCCGTGACCCTCTCTACTCTTTCGCACATGCTATACTCCTATGCGAGGCGGGACTAAAAATAGGCCTGTCACAATCTCTTTAGTACCGGTTCGTGCTAGGGGAGCAAATGATGTCAGAAAGGGTTGAAAATTGATGACATGGCTTAGAATGGCGCGTACTGAACGCCAAAAAGTCTGAAGTTGTAATAAGTTTAAAAAATGAAGTGCCGGTGTAACAGATGAGTTTTCGTCCGAAACCGGCCCTAATACTTCGAAAGAGATTGTCCAGTTTGTACACGAAGTGCATCCAGATTTTGCCGTAACACAAGAAGTCCGGAGTTCTAATAAGTTATTAAAAATAAAAAAAAGGTGCAATGCTCGTTAGTTAGCTTCAAGCCTTTCGGAATAGGGTAGACTACACTGCACACAGCTCCGTGCAATCTATTCTATTCTGAAAGGCTTGAAGCTAAGCAAGCTGCAGGTGAGCATTGCGCCTCTCCTTCATTGTCTCTGCACTCACGGCTTATAAACTGCTCCTACTGCCTCTCTCCTAGCGAGGTGGGACTAAAAATCAGCTTAATAAGAAACTCTAGTACCGGTTCATGACATGAACCGGTACTAAAGGAGTTCGTGGGGCCCACAGCCTGACACAACATCATTAGTACCGGTTCGTGGCATGAACCGGTACTAATTGTTGCCCACGAACCGGTACTAATGATGTCCGCCCGCCTAGCCATTGGAACCGGCACTAATGGACACATTAGTGCCGGCTCAAAATCAAACCGGCACTAATGTGTCTCAGATTAGCCCCTTTTTCTACTAGTGATTCCTGTTTCTTTCATTCCCCTGGAATAGGAAGCAAGCCCAACCACGGACTTGGGCCTCTTGGGGAGGACCGAGTCAGTTGTTGGTTTGTCAACTAGATCCGGCACAGGACATGGCTTTTGGCATGTCAGAAACCACCTCTTGGAAAGCAGATCGAAAGTCAATCGTTTCAGAAGATGATGACCCTCTTGTGCTCCTACGTTCCTGCTAGTTGGTGGATGAAGAATAGGAGAGAGCTTGCGGTCTTGTCTCAACATTCGAGGTTGGATGTGTTTCCTCAGTCATCGTTCGAGGAAAGCAGAGGCCCTCGCGGAAAGATCAAAGAAAATGAAAAGCACAGCCGCCAGGGAAATGGAGGATTTGTTTATGCTCTGTCCTTTACCGCATCGATGGATTCCATTTCAGTGGATAGAGCTCAACTTGTTGCCATCGTCATTTCAATCACAATTCACTTGGTAGGTAGACGCTTGTTCCGAGGTGTTCTTTTGCACACGCAAAAATATGTTGTATTGCAATATCCTTTCAATTTAAATTGGACAATAGCACGTTGCGAAGATAATGCCTCTTCCCTAAATAATAACTCTAAGATTCTGCACATCATGCTTTTCTCCGTTCTGGACGGACCACAACCTAAGGATTCTCTTCTTTTTTCAAGCTTGGATCTCAAAGTTTTAAACTATTTTGACATAACCATATTCAGTGTGGTTCCACTGTTGGAGTTTACCTCACACATCTGCAAGTCATCCATGAACTTATGCCAAACCATTGTCCTAGGTACCCATGCATTTGCCACCATACTAATATAGCCATCATGTCTAGTACATGCATTTTCAAACCAAAAAGGTCTATCTATTTTGTTCCCTATATACCACTTTTTAGTTCTAAACCGATATATAAGCCGTACACAATGGTCTGATTCTATCATCTGGATGTGTGTGATTGGCATATTATCAAAGCCCTACTGGAACCTATCATCCCCTCCTTGTCAAGCCAAACCCATTATGTTGTTTGAACCTTGTTGTCGGTCCCAGGTATAAGGTAGACCAATTTAACCTGAGTCATAAAACATGCATTCATCTACAACGTCTCTAAGCATCCATTTGCCATTCTCACGACCATGACCAACAAATTGTTCATGAGCCTTAAGAATCTCATTTAAGTCCCCTGCATAGAGCCAAGGATAACCATACTCTCTCCTCAGATACTTCAACAATTCGCAATTATTTTTCCTTTTATGTTTAGTCGTCTCTTCATAGAAACTGGTGAACCTCCACTCCTTCTCCTCTACCTTTTCATTCTGGATCACTACATCAATGTGAGAGTTGCTAAACAAGTTTAGGCCAACCACCCGGTTGTTGTTCCATAAGAGAACCATATCGCCACAATGTCCAACACTCTTAACAGAAAAATCGTTAGAAAACCAAACCTCAACTGCAAAATCTTGAGCTCTCGTGGTAGACAACTTCGTGTTCGAGAGAAAAACTAAGCCGAAGTGATACAAGTTAACGAGGTTGTTTATTCCTTAACTATCTCCGGCTGCTCGCAACCCTGACAATTTCAGCATAAGGTATTCATTGCTTCCGGCGGTACTCCGCGCTGGAACTCGCCATTTTTAAGTTTCCCAACTCCTTTACTTCACCATTAGTAGTATGTTTTGGGTCTCTCTTTGCTGTAGTACTAGAATTGTTGCTCATCAATCCCACTACCAAAGATCTCACTAGATAAATTAGGGAGCCACCTTTAGGAGCATTAGAGCCAGGGGAGTTAGAGCCAACAACTCCCTTCAACATCAAGCATAACTTGGTTACCTTTTTTTTTTGGCTCCTTTGGGTTGTATAATGATCTGGCTCAGTCACAGCCTTTCATTGCCTAATATGATCTAGCCTTCTCTCTAATTCCTCCTACGATTCATCATCCTAGCCCCAGAACTCCTCGCCATCTCCAACATAATCATTATCCATGTGATCATGATTACCGCTACCTCGACCAGATCTTCCTCTGCCTCATCCACAAACCCTTCCTCGAGGTGGCCGCATACTCCCTGAAGTTTTGAGTTCCTTGAAAACTAGCACATTTGGAGTGTGGATCCACTTGTCATGCTCTTTTGTAAACATGACCTAACATACCGCAAGCTGCACACCATTCCGGCAACTGTTAATACTTCAACAAAAAAGATGGTGTTTGTTGTCTTTCACAATGGATAGTGTGTTTTTTAAGCGGTTTCCCCGCATCCAATTTAACCCGGGCCTGAAAGAATTTCTGAGAGAAATCTTGTGATGCTGGTACAACATATATGAATTCTCCCACTTTACTTGCAAGCATTTTTTAGCAGCCCCATGAAACCATCTAGGAGATCAGGGATCTGAATCCAGATGTCTATATGAATAGTTGAGTTGAGCTCAGCTTCGTGTACTCATCGCAGGGTGCAAGAATGACACAAAAAACTATACGTCCACGGGTCTTGTCCATAACCTCCTCTCAGTCACCGAGACATGAGGATGGCATCATGTGTGGATTTTCATCCAAAGATCTGATTTAACCTCTTGAGCAAGATCCCGAGCAGATTGCATATTCTATAGAGCCAGAATTCACTATACTCCATGCATGTCTGTGTTGGCCCGAGCGATGGCCATCAAACGAGTAGCCTTAGTCAGGTTTTGATCCTCCTTTTCCACGACATCATCTAGAGATCGCCCTCCGTCAAACCCAACTCCATCATTGCCTCTAGATCGAATTGTTCCTTCACCACAGAAGTCGAAGATTCTGCCGCCATGCCTCTCCCGCCCAAGAAGAGATAACTGTCCATGGGCTTTGAAGAAACACTAACTCTCATATCTCTGAGGAAAACCACCAAGGCCGGGAAGCGCTGCAAAGAGCGCCCCTGGGTCGGCCCGGTCGAGATCCAAGCGGCTAGAGGGAGGAAGGGATTGGAGGTCTCAATGCCAGCGAGAGAAAGAGGAAACCCTAACAAGAGGGAATCGGGCAGCACATGTTGCAGACAGTCGCCAACACCCTTGCACCCTATCGCTTGAGCCATGTCGTGCTGCGGATTCTTTTTAACATGTTTATTATATCATTGGGCTACACTATTAATTAATCCAATCCAATACAATTATTGGGCTACACTATCAGCATTTCCTGTTTTGGAAAAATCTAAAAAAAAGTTCTAAAAAACACGTCGGCCGGCGGATCTTTTTAAAAAATAGATCTGACGATATCCAATGACCCAACGTCGTCCTCACTATTGCAACAAAAAGCAGTGTTGAAGAACTTTTACAACAGAGCTTATGTTGCAGGAAAATATTTACAACAGAGGTTGTGTCGCGGATTTTTTTCCCAGCTTTGTGACATAGATGATGTCGCGGAAAAGGCTTTTGCAACATGGATGATGTTGCAGACTTTTTTTTACAATAACAGATGTTGCAGCAGCAGCACTAGTGCCATTGTCGTCTTCGTTTTGCAACTCCGCCGTTGTTGCCGAAATTTGTCAGCATGTGGCCGCACGACATGTCGGTTATGCGCGGCTTCCGCGGCGCGAGGCCGAGCCGACGATGTTGCGACGCTGGTCCTGCAACCGCTTCGTTGCCGGCGATGGAAACCTCCGCCGGGCTTGCACCGCGGCGGAGACGACAAGAAGGATGCGTCTCGTCCGCCAGGGAAGGTTGCGTCGTTCTCTCAGTCCCTATTTGGGTTCATTGGACGAGGCTCTTCCCTGCTAGTACCTCGGCGGCATCGATGTCCACCGCTCGGGCCCGGACACCCTGGTTGCTCCACCATGATCTGGAAGGCCAACGCCGACATAGTTACCTTCTAGTCGATCTACAACATACCATTTGTTGCGGTTTGCTTTCTGAAACAGGTGACCAGTTGCAGGAATGGAAATAGCTTACACAGACACATTAGAGGGCAACGTTTCATGAAGATAAGGATGAAGGAGAGATGCGGTGCGCGGGTCTAATCAAATGCGTGGGAAGAGTAGGGCGCGGCGGACGTAAAAAAAAGATCGGTCGGTTGAACACGAGTTTTTTCAAAGGAAAAAAATACACCATTTTCTTTAGCGACCGCACGGCGGCACGGGCATTTTGGTGCGTTTGGTTGCAAGAGCGGTCATGAATGGGTTGAGATCGTTCAGAAAATAGACATGTTTGGTTATAAAGCACATGAATGGTTCGAGCCAAAAAAAGAAAATATGCCATGAAGATGCTGAACCGTTTCACCCAACCAAATCGGTCGAATCAAATGGCATGCATGCATGACTATGTGAGCATGACTGGTGGTCCCGTCCTAAATAATTAGCTCACCACTTATATTCAGCCAAACAAATGAATTGAATGGTTCAATCCTAAAAAAATTAAACGGTCCCAACCCATTCATATGACACCTTCAAACAAACGCTTAACCGATTCACACCAAACCGTCGCCCGGTTCCACTCCTCCCCTCCCAGAGTCGAAACCCCCAAAACAAAACCCTAAACCCATGGCGGCGCTCACCCCCTCCGCCGGCGCCCGCCTCCTTCGCCGCCTCCTCTCCACCGCCGCCGAGGTGGCGCGGGAGGCGGCGCCCCCCGCCGCGAAGAACCCGAAGAAACCGGCGGCACGCCCCGTCAGGAAGCGGGCGGCGCGCGCCGTCGCCCCCCAGGACGCGGAGAAGGCGGCGCATCCCGCGGCAGAGGCGGCGCCGGACGCGGAGGGCGCGAAGAAGGCGGCGGCGGCGGCGGGGCCCAAGGACTCGCGCCCGCTGTACCGGCGGCTGTCGGCGCTGGGGAACGCCCGGGAGGGGAGCGTCTCCGCGGTGCTCAACAAGTGGCTGCGGGAGGGCCGGGAGACGCGCTCCGTGGATCTCGAGCGGTACGTCAAGGAGCTCCGCAGGTACAAGCGCCATTCCCACGCCCTCGAGGTACGAATGATTTTATCCCCCCACCTTTGACATCCCAGCACTATAATGGTGCTCTGCTTAGGACGGGATTGGTACCAGAAAGATGGTTTTTTGCAGCGTTATTCTGCAATGTGCTCAATTCATTTAGAACGGAGTGAGTAGATGAAGTGATTCGGCTTTGCCTCCTCCAGCTAATTTATTATGATTAGATTGTGCGAATGGAATAGAAGTAATCCTTGTGAAATCTTAGCTTCACCCAGTCCGTTCAGCGCCTTTGGATGGAGGGATTTTCCAGATTCATGATGGAACTAAACTATTTCCTCTGAAATTGACTTTCAAAAGCAGAGCTCTGTATTACGGGTATGTTTGGTTGATGCCCCAAGGCAGATTTTCGGCCAAGGAATCCTGTGCCCTCACCTGGTCAATTATTTTTAGGAAACTGTGAGGGGAATGGGTGGGCACTCATAGACATCCAAAACTTTTGCAACAAGCCAAGCAAGAATTGAAATGTGAATGGGCTGCCAGAAGTTTGGCAACGCTACTGTGGGCACCAACCAAACACAGCCTACATATGTGCAACCCAGAAATATTTCGCAGGCTATATCAGCTAATGCTTTGGGAACATTGATAACCTCTTTTTCTTAGTGATAACAGAAACATTTTGATAGAACTTTTAAAGATCCTTTGAACTAGATTCCATGAGCATTTCTGTAGGACATCACACCACAGAAGCGCCAAACCAGTCTGCTGAGTGCTGTTCCTTAAAATGCTTGTTCTGTTTCAGAGTTTTCTCATCTGCGTATAAAATAATATGTTATCAAGAAGAGTAGGGAGGAGATTTGATATGTTCAATGTTCCATATTTCAATATCTGTAATAGTATGTTATCACAACTATGTGCATAGCACAGTTGTCTTCAAGGCCACAAAAAATTTACTTGTAGTATGGCTGGAGTTCTCAACTCATCTTTGTTTCATACCTTCTGTTTGTACTTCTTCTGTTGGTGTTTAATTATGTCTGTTGTACTTATGCAAGGATTTGTCTTTTCTTATGGCAGTTGATGGATTGGATGGTTCATACAAAGGGTATGAACATGTCTTACACTAACCATGCAATACGTTTGGATCTCATCTACAAAGTGCGTGGGATCGAGGCAGCTGAAAAATATTTCGATGGCCTTCCTGAGCCAGCCAAGAACCATCGAACCTATGGTGCACTTCTGAACTGTTATTGCTCATCGAAGAAGGAAGAGAAAGCAACGGACCTTTACCGCAAGATGGATGAGCTCGGAATCTCATCCAGCACTCTGCCCATCAACAATCTCATGTCCCTATACATGAAGTTAGGCCAGCATAAGAAGGTGTGTAGCCTGTTTGAGGAGATGAAGGAGAAGAATGTTAAGCCGGATAACCTGACGTGCTGCATTCTGATGACCAGCTGTGCGGCATTGAACAAGATAGACGACGTTGAACAAGTTCTAAAAGAAATGGAAGAAAAGGGTGGGGTTCTAGGGTGGTCTGCATACAGCACGCTGGCTTCCATCTACCAGAGTGCTGGTTTGGTTGAAAAAGCAGAGTCTGCTCTGAAGAAACTTGAGGGCCTTGTTCAAGATCGTGATGGCAGGCAGCCTTTTGATTTCCTCATGAGTCTGTATGCTTCCGTAGGCAATCTGAGCGAGGTGAAGAGGGTGTGGGGCGTGGTTAAGGACACTTTCCCAAAAGTGACCAACACGAGCTACTTCAGCATGCTGCAGGCTCTTCTTAAGCTCAATGATGCCGATTACATGAAGCAGGTCTTTGAGGAATGGGAGTCTAACCATGAGTGCTACGACGTGAAGCTGACTAACGTGATGACTCGGGCCCACCTGAGGAATGGCATGGCCAAGGAAGCGGAGCAGCTGTGGGAGAAGGCCAAGGAAATGGGTGCATGTTTTGACTCTAAAACATGCGAGCTGTTTCTCGATCACTACATGGGGACAGGGGACATGAAATCGGCGCTGAACTGGGTGGAGAATGTGACGAAGCTCCCCAAGAAAGCAGGGAAGCTGGATCCTGACAAGGTCCCGAAGTTCTCCAAGTACTTTGAAGAGCAGAAGGACGTGCAAGGCGCCGAGAGGTTCTGCAGCTGCCTGAGGGCGCTCGGGTGCATCGACGGCAAAGCCTACGAGTCCCTCCTGCGGACCTATCTGGCGGCTGGCGAGACGAGCCGCTCCCTCCGGCAGCAGATCAAAGATGACAAGGTCGAGATTTGCTACGACATCGGGAAGCTGCTCAAGAGGCTGGGCGACAAGGGGCAATGAAATGGTACTACCTGTTTCTGCCCCTAGTTTACGTCGGTGGTTTCTTCTGATTCCTTCCGTGAACGATAAGCACAAAGCAGATATTATATAGCCCTTGTTCTGGCTCATGGGCGTTTGGTGCTTCTGCAAGAAGCAGCAGAAAGCAAATAATTCTTGTATTAGCACAACTTGTAGTAGTCTGAGGGGATCTTTCTCCTACATTTTTTCCATTTTTCTTTTCTTTTTTTTTGCCTTTCTTCTGTATGTACTGGCTGTTTCAGACTTTTGAGTACTGGAGCAAGGACGCTACTAGAGGATCGTTTCTTGTTCTGTTTGTGCGTGCCGTCGGTTTCCATGCTCGATCGTGCCAGACTTTGTGAGCAGCAGCAGATGAAAACTGTAAACAACAGCCATATAACAAGATTGTGCTACTAGCAATGTTCCTAGTAAAAACATGTCTAAAAACCGAGTGAATACACCCTCCTTTACTTGGACCTCCATCGGGTGCAGAGGTCTGAAACAATGAAATCTGAAAGAAACACATCAACTTCGGTTCTTCAGTTAACCCGATTCAGTTCATATGTTGTCATTATGCTCAAGTTCTTACAATTAACACAACAGTCGAGCTTTTGCAATGTATGAAGATGAAGTTCATGTTGCTGTCGTTGGTTACTTCCCAGCATCAGGTCCAGCCATCTCCTCTGCGTTGAGGTTGAGAGGTACACAATGTATGAACTGAAGAGATCGAACAATTCATCAGAAAGAAAGAAAGAAACAAGCACATCCATTATAGCCTGATAACTCAGACAAATGCGCCATATTGTGATCTTATACACACCATTATGTCGTGTTCGCAGCGTAGCGACCCACAGCCGCACAATGCAGCTAACGAAATCGACAATGCGGTTCTTGTTGGTTGTTGCCAAGTAACAATGGCGAAAACTTTGCAGTCCCAGCTGCCACTCTTGCCTCAATCGTAACCAGCTCACGGCACAAGTCAAACAAGCTTCACAAAAAGGACTAAGTCATTCCCTGTTTCCATCTACCCCCTCTGTTCCTAAATATTTGTCTTTCTAGAGATTTCAACAAATGACTACATACAGAGCAAAATGAGTGAATCTACAATCTAAAATATGTCTATATACATCCGTATGTGGTAGTTCATTTGAAATCTCTAAAAAGACAAATATTTAGAAACGGAGGGAGTAGTTCGTAACCAGCCTGCCACATCCTTAGACGCCTACTCTGGTCCCTCGGCTACCTGGCCCTGCACCGTCCGCAGGTCCAGCCCCAACCCCAGCCCCAACGCCTCCTTCTCCTCGCCCCACCACGACCTGCCTCGGCATTGTCATCGTTGTTGATGACGAATATGGGGTTTGGAGCTCAGGCAACCGCTGCTCGGACGGGTCCTTGCATGCCTCCAGGGCCAGCTTCTCGAAGTCCAGGCACCCGCAGAGTGTCCCTGCATTGCACAAGGATACACACTCATTAAACGGACACAAGCTATTGCTGATTTTCAACCGATGTTGCACACTACTAAGGATGTGCACAATACTCTCTTTTATGGTGTGCAACTATTAGTCTGCAGCTAGGTTATATGTGAAGTGACCATCAGGTGGGAATGGTTGGTGACTATCACAACTTCATGATGCCAGTAAAATGCCATTCCTAGATTGCAAAATCATTTTTTTCACTTGTCTAATAATTACCTTCCAATGGCAAATACATAATACTAACAATTAGCTTGAATAGCTTTCCCCCAAGCACAGAAAAGGCAACATCCACTGAACCTTGTAACTATCACAATAATGAACCGGCAAGCATCAGACAAGTTGTGTGATCATGATAACTAGTAGTAATAACTATGAAGGGAAGGAGGTAACTAGGATGCAACAGAGAGTTTACCACTTGACACTGTCGGTGACGATAATAACGACGGTGGGAAGTTGTAGTATACGTGTGACTGTAGCGGCAATGAATCACACACCCTCTCAACCTGGGATGTGTCGACGTCCCAAGTGAAACAACCTGCCATGACCGACGAGCTTCCAGAATGAAATAGGAGCAGGTGCCTCCCCACTGCACCCATGAGGGTGAACTTAGAATTCAGAGAGACTGTCTTCTTCTCCATCTGGAAGCCGGCTGAATTCCCGCCATCCTTTCACCAAACGGTATAAACACGCGGAGATGTGTCAGGTTTAGGCACGAACATCACAGTGGTGCCTTGGCCTGCCTCGGCAATGGCCATACCAACACCGAAATCTATGACATAGGATGGTTGCTCGGCCATGGAGAACTCCATCCTCCGGATGTCAAGCACGGGCATTTTCTCATTCGATTGCGAAACCCAGTAGAAGCAGCCATGGGCGTAATAGCACGACAAGAACGCAGGTCACCGGCTTAGATTGGAACGGTTCGCCATTGCCCTGTGCCGGATGAGAAGACGAAGGTCACCGGCTTAGATTGGAGCAGCAGCTTACAGACCACTCTGAATGACGTCTCCTCCTTAGCAGCTGCTGCCTCCTCGTAGCCGCTGGAAGGGGCGAGGAAGGAGTCGAGAGATGAGATTCTGGACTATGGCTCACCCGAACCTACACTCGCCACCGTCCGATCTAATACAACTTTCATGTGGATTCGAGCCCTGTCAGTATTCAAATTTCTTTAATTTTGTACTGTTTGACTTAATCCATCTCTCCAGGGGCTACTCATAGGCCTGAGTAGGCTCCTTTTTTAATAAGTGCTGCTATGCACACGATACTCTTGGACGATTCTTGGACGATAATGCAAATCAGACCATCTATATAAAGGACTAGGTGCAACACAGCCAGTGGATTAAACATATCGTCTCTGAATCGTCCAGCAGTATCGTCTGTGAAGTAGTTTCGTTTTTAATCTAGTGGGCTGGCACACGCTGACCAATAATGTATTGTAATACAGGAGCCCAACTGCCCAAGCCCTAGAACTTTTTCAAATATATTATTCTGTTCATGCATATATAGTAAAACGGAGATAAACATTTCTGGGAAGGAGTCGGCGAAGCACGGCCCTTCAATCAGGAGTGCGGCCACAAGCAAACGGACTAGGGGGCTGTTTGGTTTATGGCTAACTTTGCCAAAGATTGCCACATCTAAGGTTAGGCAAATTTGACCAACTTAGGCAAGTGTTTGGTTCCAGCCACACCTTTGGCAAGCCATACTTGGGTCCCACATGGCATACACACAAAAAGTGTGGCAAGATTCCTTTAGGCTTGCCAACTTGTGGCTTTCATTTTGATGAACTAACCTTAGGCAAGCTTGGCAAAAATGTGTGGCAAAGTGTGGCAATGCTAGGCCTAGAACCAAACAGCCCCTAGGTCATCAGGGATCGGGGGAAGCAAGAGATACTGCCAGTGCAAGGGGTCGCACACCACCATCTCCTTGACGATGGCTCTGAGCCTCTAGGCGGCGTCGTGACGGCCGGGTCTGTCGAGGAGGACGCGGCCGTCGCGGACTTCCCGTATGGACCAGTCCGACGCAGGGGCGGGGAGAAAGGCGAAGGAGAAGTCGGCGGCGCTGGCGCCGGCGCGGGGGGTGAGGCGGGACGGCGAACTTGAAGCGGTGCCGGAGGAAGGAGCGGTCGGCGACGAGCCGACGGAAGGAGACGCAGACGGCGGAGGCGCGGATGAGATCGGCTGCGGTGGGGAGGCGGAGGAGAATCTCCACCAGGAGCTCATCGGGGATCGCCGGCAAGGCCATCTTCCCGCAGCGGCGGCGGCGGATGTTATGTACCTCGAAACGACGGCCGAACGCACTGTACCGAGCACACGCGATTTTCTTTACATACGTTCGGATTTCTGCCGGTTTCTCATAAATAAATCTGTTGCAGTAAAAAAAAGGTTTTTGAAAGCCATAAGTGAATTTTAAGAAAATGTTCACAAATTTTAAGCAATGCTCTTGAATATAAACAATTTTCTATAATTCTAAAAATGTCCATGTCAGGAAAATGTTCTCAAATTTAGACTGTTCATAGATTTTAAAATGGTTTATGTTTTAACAAATCTTAAATTTTTAAAAAGTTGTCGAATTAAAAAAATCATGCATTTTTAAAAGATAATTCAGATTTTTTTTTTCAAATTTAAAACATGTTCACGAACATTAAAAAATTATGCGTTTATTTAAAATAATGTGAACTATAGTTTTTAAAATAAAGGAAAAAAACAGAAAAGGAAACACAAAACAAGAAGGGAAACCAATAAAGGAACGGAAAAAACGACAAGGAAAATCAACGGAATAAAAGAAACAGAAAGAAATACACCCAATACAAATAACCAACAAACAATAGAAAAACTACCGAGCAAAAAAAGGCTAACCCACGCTCCATTTTATTCCTCAATAATATTTAGAGGAGTACAAATTGATATCTAAGGGTTGTAGAAGTCAAAGATGCGACATGCAAAAAGACGCATGCATGCTTATCGAGGCTATGAGCATCAGTATTCGAGGCCCTTCCTACGAAAAGAAAAGAGCAATCCTAAAACTCCGTCGACATGATCTTGATTTCCCGCATGATATGGCCATGCTTCCCACCATTTCCTTCCTCTATGTTTGCAATCACTTCTTTCTAGTCAGAGCCAACAGCCAATGACGATGCTAATGCCTTCAGGGTGGTCGAGCCAGTGACTCCTGCAAAAACAAGAGCTGAAGCTCCCAAGTACGATCCTCCACTGTTCCTGCAAATTGCACTAGTCGAGTCGGCATTTGAAGATTTTGAAACAGGACCATCCAACTTCAGTTTTGCAAATTGCACTAACCGAGTCATGAATTTAGAAAAAAAATTGGTTTATAAAATGTTCAAAAATTTAGAAATGTCATTGAATTTTGAAAAACATTTATGAATTTTAACAAGAGTTCATTAACATTTGGTTGGGGCCTACCACGTGTGGCTTCAAGTCCCCTGGGTCTTTCTCGTCTTCAATATGCCGAAACTCTTTCTTGTTGATTTTTTGGGACTTTTTCTAGGTATTTTTTCTGAAAGATACAAAAACAACATAAAACAAAACCTAACATTGCGCACTGGATTAATATGTTAGTCCAAAATAATTTATGTCCAAAGTTCACCACAAGTACAAAGCACCTCAAACACAATAAATACTACGTTGAAACTTCTAGCACACCAAACGGCCACTACTGTTGATAGAACGAACAGCCGAAGCGTCGCTGTCGCGGCTCCCCTATCGGAGTCTGCTCGACTTTGTCGATGACATGGGAAAGTCTTCATGCACGCGCCCCTAAAGGAGCAAGGCCTTGAAGCCGTCGTCGTCGTCCCTGTTGAACCCTTGAATAGATGAATCAACTGACATCTAACCTCACAGTCCCGCAGGACGAGAAACCCGTAACCTCGCGACCCCAAAGGAGATGGCAGGAATCTACACCGGAACTTCATCGACTAGGACAAAGTGGCCTTGATTTCATAGATCAATGGCTGATGGCTACTATAATAATAGGCATCTACAGATTGGATTACACGTAACTCTCTATCTCCCCCGCGTCCTTGTGCTCGTCAACATTCCGAGCCCTGCGCTTGGTGATCTCTGTCTGACGACATGAAGCTCGGCATGGTCTCCTCCTCCTCCCAGTAACGAGAATCATCACGGCTCGTCCCCGCAAAACCATCATCCACGTCGTCGTCCAGTAACGCCCCCTCCGGCGGCCACACGAACGCGGGCTTCACCAGCGGCACGTCCGGCAGCGGTGCCGTCCTGGCGACAACCTGCAGCACGTTGGCCAGGGTCGGCCGGTCCGATGGGTTCGGGTTGCTGCATGACAGACCAAGGAGCAGCAGCCGGGCGGCATCGTCGGCGTCGAACCCCGCCTCCGAAGAGCGTAGCTCGGCGTCAACCGCTTCGAGCAGCCTCCCCTCCTGATGGAGCCACCAGACCCAGTCGACGAGCAGCGGGAACTCGTCGTCCGCTTTGCCGAGCGACCTCCTGCCGGTGACGACCTCGAGGACCAGCACCCCGAACGCGTAGACGTCGGTCTGCCGGGTGGCCTTGTGGCTGACGGGGTACTCCGGCGCGATGAAGCCCCAGGTGCCCGCGACGCCGATGTCGGTGAAGGAGTTCTTGTCGAAGGCGACGACTCGCGCGAGGCCAAAGTCGCCGAGGCGGCCGCGGAAGGCGGAGTCGAGCATGATGTTGCTGGCCTTGATGTCGCGGTGGAGCACCGTGCGCTCGTACTCGTGGTGGACGTAGTGCAAACCGGCGGCGACGTCCTTCACAATGTCGTAGCGTCTCTCCCAGGGCAGAACTGGCTGTTGGTGGCCACGGTGCTGCTGCCTTTCGTGGAACAGGTGCTTGTCTACGCTGCCATTGGGCATGTACTCGTAGATCAGCAGCAGCTCTCCATTCTCGTAAGACCAACCTGAAAATAGTTGTGTCATAGTATATAGTACTCCTATATACGTACAAGATTAAAAATGGTAATGCTAAAATCTGAGTCAGATTTTTAAATCATGACAAATCAAACATTTTTAATGGCAATTTATGTTGATGCGAGGATGACATATTTAGTTTGTAAGCATGGCAATTTTCTTGCAAAACAATGATTTGTCATCCTTGCCATCCTCGACAAATATAAATTGTCATAAAAAACGTTTGATTTGCCATGATAAATAAAAATCTAACGTCATATTTACAGTTGGGTACTTAAAAAAATACTACCAGTATAGTCACAGATGTGAAGTTGGGGGTTTTGTGACAAAAGAAAAAGTGGAACAAGTAGTGGCACTAATATATGAAGTTAAGGGATAAAATATGACAATTTTTGTAAATAGAGTAACTAGTGCCACAACACGTATCTTTAGGGGTAAAAACTGTCATTTACTCAAAAGTATTATAACATGAAAATATTATGAACAAGAAATCTGGTTATGCTATTTCCATCATATATACCACAGTTCAAATCAAATAAAATTATACAATCTTTGTTCCATTTTACTTGATGTTTTTAACCTTGTCAAATATTCAGGTTGCTAATCTGGACCACTAATATTTACATCAGTTCATCAAGGCTCGTATAGTATAGTTGTACAAATATAATATTAGCAAAATGTTAAAAAGATTGTATGAAATTTCAAAGTAGATGATGGCCAAATCTACACATAATAATACTTTTTGACATTGGCTCCTAACCCAAATAAATTATTTTGATTGATATGATCAACTAATAAATTATTAATTGGAAGTGAATGATAGTTTCATGGCATCGTTTCACAATTTCTGTGTATATATGCATCAAATGTAATGTTTGTAATGCTCAGCTTCTCGAAAAAAAATATGTAATGCTCAGCGAAGTTTGCTAGAGCTAGTGCCAAAGTGTAAAACATCATATATTTAGAAAGGAGGAAGTAACTTCTGTGTACCAATCAAATTAATAGATTTAAACCTACTCGCAGTTGAAGTTCAATTGGAATCTAAATTTGCAAGCAAAAATAGATGGACGCTAAGTTTGCCATGAAAAGGCATAGTGCATAGTTATTTAACACATTACTTTTCTTTGCTGAAATCTATGTTCACGTATATAGTCAGTTTACAACCAAAAAGGTTCTAAGACAAGCAGTTTGCCACCAAATTTAAAAACAGGGAATAAAAAAAATCATATATAGAGTGATCTTGGGCAGTTGGGCTTCCGTTTGCTACCATCATCAACCAAGGAATAGAGATTGTTAAGGCCTTATTTGGTTTACTGGAATTTTGTAGGAATTCTATAAGGTAAGATTTCTGTAAGAAATTTCTTCTTTAGAGACCTTTAGTTTACAGGAATAATATCTTTTTGGGTCTGTCTAGGACACATCTAGATGTGACATAGTTATGTCACATCTAACCTGATGTCCACTCTATTTGTGGTCTTTTTTTTGTCCTAGTTTTTTATTTCTTGTTGCTGCATTATATATTTGTGGAAGCTTAGATGTGACATCCTTAAAAAACATCTAGATTGAATTAGACAAACTGTATCTTTGTACTCTCTCCGATGCATACCAGAGCAGTTCAAATCGCCTGTTGGTCTTACCGCGCAAATTCTTGATGAAATTAAAGATTGGAGCTTGCGGGTGTACGTAGGTGTTGGAGGATTAGATGGTTTTGTGAGGAGTTAGACTTAGTTCTCTTTGTGTGATGTGAGTGTATCCACATTTGATGTTCTCATCAAACATTGGACTCTTGTAATTTATTTGCTTCCTTCTATAAAGATATGGTACATCTTTGGCATACTCTCAGAATTTTTTTTCTCTCCAATGCATATTAATTGTTGTTGAATTAGTATAAAATTGTATTAAACTAGTGACAATTAATATGGAGGAGGGAGTACTATACATGGGAATGATTCCTATCCTTCATATTTGAAAAGAAGTTCGGACTCAATGGGGAAACCCTTATCGTATACAATATGAACTAAATGACTTATCTTTTATTAAAGATATTTTTGAGATACATGTCATCTGACTTGCTATAGCCTTTCTATTTGACCATATTTCTATCTTATGAAGCAAAGGAGGAGGAGGCCTAAGTTTGTAAAAACGGTTCAAAGTTCCAAACACATACAAATCAGAGTCAACATTGGAGCCTAATAAGATGCAGACATGCATTATTGAGCAATTAACGACGTACCAAGAAGAGGGGCAATGTTCTTGTGGCGGAGCCGGTGGATGATGTCGACCTCAGCGAGGAAGTCCTCGTAGCCACGGTCGTCTTTCCGTGTGAACTTCTTCACGGCCACGTCAAGGCGCTCCTCGCCGCGCTTCCCTGACCGGAGCGTTCCCTTGTACACGGCGCCGAAGCCGCCTCTCCCCAGCTTCATCATCTCATGGAAGTTGTGGGTCGCCTTCCTGATGGTGGCGTGCTTGAACTCCCTGGGCACCCCGGGGAGCTGTCTCAGCACCTCTGAGAGCTTGAGCCTCGTCCTGAGAGCCCTGTACCTCGACAAGAAGTAGCAGGCCGCCACGAAAATGATGGCCGTGATAACGGCTATAGGAAGCACCACCGTCAGCAGTATGGCGAAGAATTCTCTTTGCAGTTCACGACCATGGTTCGGTTCAGGGGGCATGGGTTCCGGGAGCTTCTCCATGGTGATGTTCCAGCTATAGACCACCGCCTGACAAGTGGGCAAGAACCTGCTCTTTGAGGCGAATAAACCGAAGTAACCGGAACCCCTAAGGTCGCCCCTGAACACGGACAGGCTGACGACGTCGGTGACGTTGAGCGGCATGTGGAGCGCGGCTTCCCCAGGTTTGGGCTTGGCACCCTCGACCACATACACAGATAGGTTGTGAGCGGCGGCGTTGTACTCGATCCAGACGGTGTAGTTCGCCATGGACGTCGCATTCGGCTCCGGCTCGATGGAAACGTACATGCCGGTAGTACCTTGAGAATAGTAGTACTTTGCTTTACTGACCTCGATGGCGACGCGGTGGCCGTCGGGGAATGTGGTAGTAGAGCTAGCCAAGGATGCGTAGGTGGCTCTGTGGAAGCCATCCAGAGGGGAAGGCAGTATCCCGAACATAAGGCCGCCGTCGCCTTGGCGTGATGTGTTGGCGCTCATGGTGAATGTCGCGTTGAAGGATGCCTCAAGCTTTGGCCCGTCGTAGTTCGACCGCCGCCAAGCCCACTGCGAGTGAACGCCGTATGGGTATGCTGCACGGGCCGGCCGCCATAGATCGACTTCCTCCCGGAGGATGGCACATCCCGCCCGCCTCGTGGGGTCAGGAGGGTAATATACCGGCGGCTGGTAGACGTCGTCGGTGGTGAGGTGGAGGGCTCCGTCTATGATGCCTGCGTCCCAGGAGCTCTCCAGCTCATCGTTCTGGAGCTGGAAGATGCAAACGCCATGGTCCTGCTCGCGGGAGTAAGGGATGTAGGAGGGCCCACAATCGAAAAACGATTTTGCGGTACAGGGGCGCAAGACTATCACCGATACAAGGATGCATCGCAACAGACCTTCTGGCAACGGCGACAGACTTACTACATGCTTCAGCTCCCGCCGGTGCCAGGGAAGAAGGTCGACCATCGTCGTCGCGGACTTATGCTCCTTTCCCCCGCTTTACTTTCGTATATAAACTACTCTTCTCCTCTATCTTCTTAGTTCTTATCTTCTGATTTTTGGTTCATTTATTATATACGGACGTGATGAGTGCATTCGAGTCCATGAGCAGGAAATGCAGTGGCACCGCTGTGGAAACGTGGACCGGTGACACCAGCGGCAAGATGACACGTACGTATGTCAGGTTTGTGGTCAAGAAAACGCGTCGACAAGTCAAGTCCAAGCAGTGGACAGGTGTTTTCTTTTTTCCTTCGATTCCTTTTCTTTGCTGTGCAAGAAGAGGGTAGATAACCAAGGGGAGACTTGACTTAGTGTGGGATCTTACGAGAGAGCTTCTCCAGCCATTCGGCCCCCCAAAGGCATTTCTAGGCAAAAAATAACGTCTCTTGGGGCCCGCCGGCCATAATTTGGGCGTGAGGGGGAAACCAATTCCCAGTCGCGATAGCAATGTTATGGGCGATTTTTTAAAAGCCCAAAATTTGATGAAATTCAGTAAATTTGGACGAAATATAGGTGATTTTATTGATATTTGGCGAATTTTTACATAGATAAAAACATTAAAAAAAACTACTCATAGTTCATGCCGAGGAGTTTGTAGAAGGCGGTGTAGCCGTCGCTGCCGTTGCCGTCGTCGCCGTCGCTCGGCGGCCCGTCCTTCGGGGCGTCCTTGCTGCAGCCCTGCCCTGGGTCGCCGCTGCGGACCGACAGGCTCGGTGTAGCGACCTCGTCGTCGCTGTTGGAGAGCACGACAACGCCGCCCTCGTCGTGGTTGTGGCGTCGCGCGCTGACGCTCCATCTCCTGCGCAACGTAGTCCTGCGGCGACCATAAGAGGCCGGTCTCGAGGTCGACGGCCATGGTCTCGTGCTCCTTCTTCACGGGGAGGAGTGCTGCCGACTCCTTCTTCGGCTTGACCAGTCGGGAGTGGCCGCGGGGAGGGGAAAGGATGCGGTCGTCCTCATTGATGACAATGCCGCCGCGGGTGCGCCGACCGGGTGGTGTCTCCTGCGGCTCGGGCTTGACGGAGAGGAGTGCCCACTACAAGAAATATGTCAACTTATGACCACCACTATTGGTCACTGAAAGGTCACAAATTTCCATTTATGACCTTTTTGTGACCAAAAACATAAGGTCAAAAGCTGGGCGTCGTAAACTGACTATAGCGACCTTTCTTCTGGAATAGTCGCAAATGTTTATGACCAAAATACGTCTACTGTGGCGTTTTGGTCACTAGCAACCTCCCCAGGCCACGTAGGCATCCAGCGTGGCAATCTGACGTGGCACAAGATTCAGCCCGGTCCAATTCGGTGTTTATATGGGCCGAGCCCATTAATTCAGCCCATTTATATTTTTTCCTCTGTGCTTTGATTGGCTAAATGGTCCTAGCCCAACAATTAGGATTTTTTTTTCTGAGATGCAGTCTTTTACAATCCATTTTTTTGGGCCTCAACCTTTTTAGAATCTGAAAGTTATATTTCTCTTTTTAGAAACAAGTCCAACATAGTTTGGGCCATGGCCTTTTTAGAGCCCAAGTATTGAGTGCAATATAAATTCTGGACATGGCCTTTTTACAATCCAATAGTGGGCCAAGCCCTCTTTTATTTACAGCCAATATTCTCAAATCATATATAGAGTGATCTTGGGCAGTTGGGCTTCCGTTTGCTACCATCATCAACCAAGGAATAGAGATTGTTAAGGCCTTATTTGGTTTACTGGAATTTTGTAGGAATTCTATAAGGTAAGATTTCTGTAAGAAATTTCTTCTTTAGAGACCTTTAGTTTACAGGAATAATATCTTTTTTGGTCTGTCTAGGACACATCTAGATGTGACATAGTTATGTCACATCTAACCTGATGTCCACTCTATTTGTGGTCTTTTTTTTGTCCTAGTTTTTTTGTTTCTTGTTGCTGCATTATATATTTGTGGAAGCTTAGATGTGACATCCTTAAAAAACATCTAGATTGAATTAGACAAACTGTATCTTTGTACTCTCTCCGATGCATACCAGAGCAGTTCAAATCGCCTGTTGGTCTTACCGCACAAATTCTTGATGAAATTAAAGATTGGAGCTTGCGGGTGTACGTAGGTGTTGGAGGATTAGATGGTTTTGTGAGGAGTTAGACTTAGTTCTCTTTGTGTGATGTGAGTGTATCCACATTTGATGTTCTCATCAAACATTGGACTCTTGTAATTTATTTGCTTCCTTCTATAAAGATATGGTACATCTTTGGCATACTCTCAGAATTTTTTTCCTCTCCAATGCATATTAATTGTTGTTGATTTAGTATAAAATTGTATTAAACTAGTGACAATTAATATGGAGGAGGGAGTACTATACACGGGAATGATTCCTATCCTTCATATTTGAAAAGAAGTTCGGACTCAATGGGGAAACCCTTATCGTATACAATATGAACTAAATGACTTATCTTTTATTAAAGATATTTTTGAGATACATGTCATCTGACTTGCTATAGCCTTTCTATTTGACCATATTTCTATCTTACGAAGCAAAGGAGGAGGAGGCCTAAGTTTGTAAAAACGGTTCAAAGTTCCAAACACATACAAATCAGAGTCAACATTGGAGCCTAATAAGATGCAGACATGCATTATTGAGCAATTAACGACGTACCAAGAAGAGGGACAATGTTCTTGTGGCGGAGCCGGTGGATGATGTCGACCTCGGTGAGGAAGTCATCGTAGCCACGGTCGTCTTTCCGTGTGAACTTCTTCACAGCCACGTCGACGCGCCCTTCACCGCGCTTCCCTGCTTGTAGCGTCCCCTTGTACACGGCGCCGAAGCCGCCTCTCCCCAGCTTCATCATCTCATGGAAGTTGTGGGTCGCCTTCCTGATGGTGGCGTGCTTGAACTCCCTGGGCACCCCGGGGAGCTGTCTCAGCGCCTCCGAGAGCTTGAGCCTCATCCTGAGAGCCCTGTACCTCGACGAGAAGTGGCAGGCCGCCACGAAAACGATGGCCGTGACAACGGTTATAGGAAGCACCACCGTCAGCAGTATGGCAAAGAATTCTCTCCGCAGTTCACGCCCATGGTCGGGGAAGGCGCGGCTGTATGCACGGTCGGGACTGGGTTCAGGGATGGGTTCCGGGAGCTTCTCCATGGTGATGTTCCAGCTATAGACCACCGCCTGGCATGTGGGCAAGAACCTGCTCTTTGAGGCGAACAAACCGAAGTAGCCGGAACAGCCTGCCGGCGACCTAACGACGTCGGTGACGTTGAGCGGCGTGTGGAGCGTGGGTTCCCCGGGTTTGGGCTTGCCGCCCTCGGCCACATACACCGACAGGTTGTGAGCGGCGGCGCTGTAATCGATGCAGACGGTGTAGATCGCCATGGACGTCGCGTTCGGCTCCGGCTCGAGGGAAACGTACATGCTGGTGGTACCTTGAGAGTAGTAGTACTCTGCTTGACTGACCCCGATGGCGACGCGGCGGCCGTCGGGGAACGTGGTCCCAGAGCTGGCCAAGGATGCGTAGGTGGCTCTGTGGAAGCCATCCAATACGGGAGGCAGTATCCCGAACATAAGGCGCCGTCGCCGTGGCGTGATGTGTTGGCGCTCATGGTGAATGTGGCGTTGAAGGACGCCTCAAGCTTCGGCTCGTCGTACCTCCACGGCCATTGCCACTTAAAGTTGGTGTCGGATGGGGCGCTGGCCGGCTGCCACAGAATGGCTTCCACCGGGAGGATGGCACATCCGGCCCGCCTCTTGGGGTCAGGAGGGTAATCAACGGGCGGCTGGTAGACGTCGTCGGTGGTGAGGTGGAGGGCGCCGTCTATGACGCCTGCATCCCAGGAGCTCTGCAGAGCTCTGTTAGACTATGTATAGCTTCTATACTTATGTACGTATTATAACACATCCATTATATATAATGAGATAAGCCACCCCTAGAGGGTTGTGCTGGTTCCCCAAATCTTATTGTCTTACATGGTATCACGCTAGGTTACGATCGCTTCCGCTTCCAAACCCTAATACCCGCACCGCCGCCACAGCCGCCGCCGCCTTCACCGCCGCCATGTCGAGCGCCGCCACCACCGGTTCCACTGCTGCGGGGTTCCTCCCGGCCTCTCTTGCGGCTCTGCTCAACCTCCCGCTCGATGCCGTCGCCGTTCCGGCTCCGATCGGGACCAGGAGCATCGGCTCCGTCTATTCCACGCCGCCGGCGCCCTCGCTTAGGCGCGACCTCGTGGTCCACACCGCGGCGCCGCCGTCCGCTGCGGACTCCGTGGGCGTCGTCCCGCCGCTCCTGCCGCAAGCGGATCACACCGCCCC
>NC_041383.1:789539534-789557211 GCF_002162155.2 Triticum dicoccoides
CGGGCCTTGCGGCGTCCGACCCGGCCGCGAGCTTTGCGGCGTCCGCCCTGGCTGCGGTCCCGCCTCCTCCCGCATCGGCTTCGGTGCCTCCGGCTGCCTCCATGGTGTTTGCACCCCAGGCAGCCCCCTCGATGGGATCGTCTTCGCCGCCGCCGGTTCACTTCGGTCATCTCATCACCATCAAGCTCTCCGCCGACAACTACATCTTCTGGCGTGCGCAGGTTCTCCCGCTCTTGGGGAGTCACTACCTGCTAGGCTACGTCGACGGATCGCTTCCCTGCCCACCCGCACTGGTAGACAGCGTGCACGGTCCGGTCTACAATCCGGCCCATCGCGTCTGGACGGGGCAGGACCAGGCGAACCTCTCCTCCATCCAGGGGTCGCTCTCGCCGGCAGTTGCCGGACTTGTTGTCTTCGCGAAGACGTCTCATGAGGCCTGGATCATCCTTGAGCGAACCTTTGCAGCGCAGTCCCAGGCTCGTGTCTCTGCACTCCGTCGTCAGCTTGGAGAGTGTCAGAAGCTTGACTCCACTGCCACTGAGTTCTACAACAAGGTCAAGGGCCTCGCCGACACATTGGCCTCCATTGGACAGCCCCTCACCGACTCCGAGTTCAACTCGTTTATTGTCAATGGTCTTGATGAGGAGTATGATGCCTTAGTCGAGATCATCAACGAGCGGGGCAACTCGACACCCATGCTGGCACACGAGGTTTTCTCTCGGCTCCTTCTCACTGAGCAACGGGTCGAGACACGCTGCTCCAGGGGCACTGGCTCCCTCTCGGCCAACGCCGCCACCAAGGGTGGCCGCTCTTCTTCATCACCCCGGTCTCCCTTGGGGCTGCCACCGTCGCCCGCCTCGCCCCCCCCCCCACCTACTGCGACCTTACCGGGGGCTGGCGGTCCACGTGTGTGCCAGCTTTGTGGCCGCGATGGGCACTGGGCCTCCAAGTGTCATAAGCGCTTCCAGCGAAGCTTCCTTGGTCTTGGCAATGACGGCAAAGATACACGCAACAATGCCCGTCAGGTCGCCATGGCTGATCGTCCCGCGCCGCAGAAGCAACAGGGACACACTCAGTCCTACTCCATCGATCCACACTGGTACATGAACTCTGGGGCGACAGAGCATCTGACCAGCGAGATGGGGAAGCTTCACACTCGTGAATCCTATCATGGCTCCGACAAGATCCACACCGCCAATGGAGCAGGTATGCACATCTCTCATATTGGTCAAGCATCTCTTCTCACTAGACATGCCAATAGGAGTCTTCATCTTCGCAATGTTCTTCGAGTTCCATCTGTGACCCGTAATCTTCTTTCAGTTCCTAAACTCACACGTGATAATAATGTGCTTTGTGAATTTCACCCTTTTGATCTTTTTATTAAGGATCGGGGCACGAGGGACATTCTTCTTAGTGGGCGGTTGTGCCAGGGCCTCTATCGTCTGGAGCATCCTGGCGTCGCCCGTGTTTTCAGTGGAGTTCGGGTCTCTCAGTCACAGTGGCATGCTCGTCTTGGTCACCCGACCACACCTATTGTCCGTCATATTTTGCGTCGTCATGAGCTTCCTAGTTTGTCTAGTAATAAAGATGTAGCAGTGTGTGATGCTTGTCAGCAGGGGAAGAGTCATCAACTTCCTTTTTCGGAGTCCAGTCGTGAGGTGAAACATCCTTTAGAACTTGTGTTTTCAGATGTATGGGGTCCTGCTCAGACTTCTGTGAGTGGTCATAATTACTATATCAGTTTCATTGATGCTTATAGTCGCTTTACCTGGCTTTACCTTATTAAACGCAAATCTGATGTGTTTGATATTTTTGTTCAGTTTCAAAAACATGTTAAACGTCTTCTCAAGCACAAAATTGTTCATGTCCAGTCGGACTGGGGGGGGGGCGAGTATCGCAACCTCAACTCCTTCTTTCAGTCGCTTGGGATAGCTCATCGTTTAGCATGTCCACATACACATCAGCAGAATGGTTCAGTCGAACGTAAGCATCGTCATATTGTTGAAGCTGGTCTTACTCTTTTGGCCCATGCATCTGTTCCGTTTCGGTTTTGGAATGATGCTTTCACCACTGCATGCTTTCTCATCAACCGTACTCCCACTCGTGTTTTAAACATGAAGACTCCCATTGAGGTTCTCCTTAATGAACAACCTGATTATACCTTTTTCAAGGTATTTGGGTGTGCTTGCTGGCCGCATCTTCGTCCATATAATAAGCGCAAGCTTGAGTTTCGTTCTAAGAAGTGTGTTTTTCTTGGCTATAGCTCTCTTCATAAAGGTTACAAATGTCTTCATGTTCCCACTAATCGTGTCTATATATCTCGGGATGTCGTGTTTGATGAGCATGTTTTTCCCTTTGCCAAACTTCCTGTGTCCACTGTCGAACCACCATCTCTGCATTCATCCTCTGTTGCTTCTGACCAATTTGATGATGTTGCATACTCTCCTTTGCTGTTACCTAACCATGGTGCAAGAACCGGACGTGGGGCTCGTTTGGAGCTGTTGGAGGATTCACCATCATCATCGCCGCCTTCTGATGGGCACGTCGATCGCCCTATGTTGCATGGCATCGATTCGCGTGCCCATGCATGGTCACCCGAAGAGCCCGTCGCGCCGAGCATCTCCACTGCTCGGTCCGCTACGCCAGCGATCGCCGAGTCTCCAGCGGCTCGGCCCTCTTCGCCAGCGGCCGCCGAGTCTTCAGCGGCTCGGCCTGTCACGCCGTCTTCGCCCGCGGCTCGGCCCGTCACGCCGTCTTCGCCTGCAGCTCGGGTCCGCGACGCCGTCCTCACGTCGCCTTCATCCACGGATCGGCCCGCGACACCGGCCGCGCCACGGCCCACTATGCCGGGCTCGCCATCGGCCCGGTCTGTGACGCCGGCGTCGCCAGTTGCTTCGTCTGCTCTGCCGGTTTCGCCGGTGGGCCGGCCTTCTTCGCTGACCGACCCCGAGGCTACTGTGTCTGGCTCCTCGTCACCGGCTGACTCGTCAACGTCGCCGTCCTCCAGCCCGTTGCAGGCTGCTCCGTCGACCTCGGTGGTTCCTGTGTCCCGACCACATACACGCAGTCGCAGTGGCATTTTCAAACCTAAGGAACGTAAGGATGGTACGGTTGCTTGGTTGGCTGCTTGTTTGGCTGCTGCTGTTGCGGATCCATCTTCTGAGCCTCGCTCATATCAGGCTGCCCTGCGCATTCCACATTGGCGAGAGGCTATGGAGCAGGAGTTTCATGCTCTCCTTCGTAACAAGACATGGACTCTCGTTCCTCCACCACCACGGGTAAATGTTATTGACTCCAAATGGGTATTCAAAGTGAAGAAGCATTCGGATGGATCTATTGAGCGTTACAAAACGCGACTTGTTGCTCGCGGTTTTCGGCAGCGCCATGGTCTTGACTATGAGGACACCTTCAGTCCTGTCGTCAAGCCTACCACTATTCGGCTTCTTCTCTCCATTGCTGTTTCTCGTGGTTGGTCACTTCGTCAACTTGATGTGCAGAATGCTTTTCTACATGGATTTTTGGAGGAAGAGGTTTATATGAAACAGCCGCCTGGTTTCTCTGATCCTGATCGTCCTGACTATATCTGTCGTCTCTCCAAAGCACTATATGGTTTGAAGCAAGCTCCTCGTGCCTGGCATGCCCGCCTTGCCTCTGCCCTTCGTGCTCATGGGTTTGTGCCGTCCACTGCTGACACTTCATTATTTCTTCTACAGAAGCCAGAAGTCACTATGTATCTTTTGGTATATGTCGATGATATTATCCTTGTCAGCTCTTCTCAGTATGCTGCTGATGCTCTTGTCTGCTCTCTTGGTGCTGATTTTGCGGTCAAAGATCTTGGGAAGCTTCACTACTTTCTTGGAGTTGAGGTCACTTCTCGTGCTACTGGTCTTGTCCTTACGCAGAAGAAGTACTCCTTGGAGTTGTTACAAAGAGCGGGCATGCTGAAGTGCAAACCGACCACCACACCCATGTCGTCTACCGACAAGATAACAGCTGTTGATGGTGAGCTTTTGTCTCCTGCGGATGCCACAGGGTACAGGAGCATTGTTGGTGGACTTCAGTACTTGACGATCACGAGACCAGATATCTCTTATGCTGTTAACAGGGTTTGTCAGTATCTTCAGGCTCCCAGAGATACTCATTGGGCTACTGTTAAACGCATTCTTCGTTATGTTCAGTTCACCCTGACATTTGGTATGCATATTCGGCCGACTTCCTCTCGGGTCCTTTCGGCCTTCTCTGATGCAGATTGGGCTGGTAGCCCAGATGACAGGCGATCCACGGGGGGTTATGCAGTATTCTTTGGCCCTAATTTGATCGCCTGGAGTGCTCGGAAACAGGCTACTGTGTCACGTAGCAGTACTGAAGCTGAGTACAAGGCTGTGGCTAATGCTACTGCAGAGATTATTTGGGTGCAGTCTTTGCTTCAGGAGTTGGGTTTGTCTCAACCACAGCCTCCTATTCTTTGATGTGATAACATCGGTGCTACATACCTTTCTGCAAATCCAGTATTTCATGCCCGAACGAAACACATTGAAGTTGACTATCACTTTGTACGGGAACGTGTATCACAGAAGCAACTCCAGATCAAGTTTATCTCATCTAAGGATCAACTTGCAGACATCTTCACTAAGCCTTTACCTCTGCCACAGTTTGAGGCTTGTAGGCGCAATCTTACCCTTCTCAGTTCTTTAGAAAGTGGCTAAGATTGAGGGAGGGTGTTAGACTATGTATAGCTTCTGTACTTATGTACGTATTGTAACACATCCATTATATATAATGAGATAAGTCACCCCTAGAGGGTTGTGCTGGTTCCCCCAAATCTTATTGTCTTACAAGCTCCAATGATGAGCAGGTCGAGCTGAAAGATGCAGACGTCGCCGTCCTTCACATCGGAGTCAGAGTGGTCGGAGGGCGGCCAACAATCCGAAAACGATGCTGCGGTGCAGGGGCGCACGGCTATGACCAATACAAGGATGCAGCGCAACAGACCTGGCAACGGCAGACTTACTGCAAGCTTCAGCTCCCGCCGGCGCCGGGGAAGACGGACCTTCGTCGTCGTTCCCTTTCCCCTGTTTTCCTCTTGTAAACTCCTCTTCTCCTCTGTCTTTCTTCTCTTCTGATTTGGTCTGTCTATATGCATGACGTGAGTGAATCGAGTCCATGAACTGGAACTGTAGTAGCACGGCGTGGGAACGTACGTGGACCGTTGAGACCAGCGATAAGATGACACGTACGTATGTCATGTTAGTGGTCAAGATAACGCGTCGACAAGTCAAGTCCAGGCAGTGGATTGATTCTTTTTATCATCTTAGAGCATCTAAAGCCACGCGCCTCAAACCCAATTTATACGCATGGGCATGAGCGGACTGCGCGGGCACTGGCAGATAAAAAAAAAGCCGATTCAGACGGACGGCTCATATTGACCCCAAACGTCCGGGCTAACCGGCACGTCTCATATCTAGCCCAAAGTTAAGACGGATATGGAAGGTCCGGGCGTGTTCGGGCGCGTCCGTCATGTCGGATCTGGCCCATCCCAACCCTACACAAGGTTTTCGAGTCGACGAGTCGTTTTGGGGTAGATACTCTTGAATAGTCGACCCTGCAATTGCGACTAGTCACAGACTCGTCGACACATTGTTAACTCGACTTTTTTTACGACTCATCGACTAGTCGTTCGACTCAAACACAGTGACCCTACACATATTTGTCCCCATCCGCTCTCTGGATCAAACCCTGGCCACTCCACACATTTGCATTTGTTGTGCTGACCCAAAGAAATAAATATGTCAGGCTTTAAATGCTTTGTTCAGGCCATGATAATCTGTAGTAACTCATGGATCGATGTTCAATTAATAACATTTACAAAAGATAGGACAACATTTACAACCAGACAATGCTTAGAGTATGTTTAAAAAGCATTTACAAAAGATAGGATGATAATTCAATTGACAACCAGACAATGCTTAGAATATGTTAAGAAAACATTCACAAAATATAGGATGATAATTCAATTGACAACCAAGCAATGCTTAGAATATGTTAAGAAAACATAAGTTTCCGATAATAATAAGCTTAAGATTTGGACGCTGATAAGTGCCACACGTGTGGACGTTAGGGAGTTCGCCCACACATTTTGTGTGGTGTATAAGAGGAACAGCCCACACACCTACGTGTGGGCAAAACAAATAATGCCCACACACCTCTTTTTTTCCCTCCCGACCCCTCTCACACGCGTGCGTGTGGACGAAGTTGATAACGCCCACACGTCCGTATGTCAGGCCTCGTACCTCCTGGTCCCGCACACCATGCGTGACAGTCACCGCGCGCCCGCAGTTGCCATGGTCCAGACCCTCGTCCATGTTCATTTAACTGCAGTTGCCATGTCGCTGAACTACGGTTGCCATGTCTGACAACTGCAGTTGCCATGGTTGCTCAACTGCAGTTGCCATGTATGGTCTGGTCTAATGTAGTTGCCATGATTTCAAAACTTTAGGAGTTGCCACATACTAACACTAGGGCAGTTGCCATGTGCTCACAAGCATGCTAGGGCAGTTGCTATGTAAAATAAAGAGTTGCCATCTGCGTACGTGCACGTTAGGGCAGTTGCCATGTACATGCATGTTAGGGCAGTTGCCATGTACCATGCAAAAACACATGACAACTCGGTAAAAGATAGTTGCCATCTGCTTACGTGCACACGAGGCAGTTGCCGTGTATCCTGCAAAACACGTGGCAACTCGAGTAAAAGAAAAGAATTGCCACCTTCTTATAAAGCACATTAGGGGCAGTTGCCATGTACACTGCAAAACACATGACAACTAGCGGCTTGGGTGTGGAAGAGGAGGCGGGCGTGTGGGCGAGATGGCAAATGCCCACACACTAGCCCTTGTGCGTGCGTGCAAAGTGGCGTGTGGGCGAACTGCTGAACGCCCACACACCAGCCCCTCCCGTGTGGTGAAGTTCTAACTACCTTAACAGAGCAAGCATTAAGGAAAGGTTTTAGAGTCGTTGCCACCTGTTTAGCTAGCTATGCAGATTCTTTACCTTGCATTGTAGGGGGCAAGTAAATCTCTGATGTAGTTTAATACAACATCAATAGAAGAATGTAAGAAAAAAATTGTTTGTTGTCGGTAGAAGTGTTCAAGACTACGATAGAGATTAATGCATGTACAATTCCTACAACTCCCCTTAAGGGCATGTACAATAAAGCAGTGATGAATTCAGAAAGAAAATGTAGGGTGAGCTCAAAGTTAATTGTGAGTAAGCTAAAAGGCTTTTTAAAACAAAAATTTGACCTTTTTTTTTAAAAAGCCATCATGTACGAATCAATAACTGTTTCTGATTAACTGAAACCATTTCCCCATTGTAAATTACTATTTGTGATAAATGAACAAGGAAAACATTTCCTATTACGTACAAAGGGAAGCACAAAATCAAGATTTGACTACTAATGTGCTTAAACATGAACAAGGAAGTTCCATATGGGATTATGGGTATTAAGTTCTCAAAGTACAGACGAACATGAAACTTGGGTTTCATAGTTTTTCAGTACAACAACACATATTACATCGAGTTGCATAAGATTTGGTTATGATGTTTTTCATGCAAATACATACTCTATCGCCATGGATCAGTAGCCTAGAAGATGTGCAATGTGCCTAAACAATAATTGAAAATGAAGTTGTATGATACATTTCTAGCATAGCACCTGAAACAAAATTTACCCCCAAAATGCTCGTAACAATGAAGTACCAAGAAAAGAGGAGAAATATGTAGCAGCTCTCCCTGAAATAAAATTGCACCCGAACTCCCTCTTCAGATGGAGTTCAGGAACCTTCAAAACAGGATCAACGAAAAAGAAATCCTCATATATGGAATCTCAAAATCAATGGATTAAGGGACCATCACCGCATATTGAAGGTTACCGCCTCCAGGCCATCTCATCCGCCGGCGACGGGGTGGGGGAGGCATGGGTGACATCGTGCGGGCTGACGGGGGTTGTGGTAGGTGGAGGAGTAGGCGCTCCAGCCGGGGATCCTTTGGAAATTAGCTTAGGCAGACCTATGCCTCAAGGTCTGTTGTGATGGATTCTTCTTTGCAGACTGCGCGAAGGGGTACGGTAGGGATTAGGGGTGTTTAAGTGGTGGCAGACTGGCAGCGTCTGTAATTTATTGTGGTGCCGCGCGCTCAACATTGGAAGGTCTTGGACCTTTAAATTTTTTGATTCGACGGTCTGGATTATGAGTTGGATATGTCATTTTAGAACTTTGCAAAATGCATGTTCAAAAGAAAAAAATGCATAACATGCAGATGGCAACCCAATCAAACGGGTTTAAGAAAGTAACAGGATCATGGCATTATAACATCAGCAACAAAACATTATAGAGTAGTAAAAGCCAAATCCTAAGTAAAATACGAGATTCAAATAAAACAGTGTCTGCCACACCATCTGGTTCTCCAAGAATATAAAACACTCCATGTTCACTACCCCCGGCCATAAGCAACAAATGGAACCTCAAGTAGCAGCAGCAGCAATACGTCATGGCTAAACATCTCAAACCAAATCCCACATGCAGACAAACAGAGAGACCGCTCGGGTCCAGTGCTCAGATCAGATCGGCCACGTTCATCGGCATCTCATCGATCTACGTGCTGTAGTACTGCTCAATGTCCCTCAGGATACGAATGTTGTCCTTGCGCAGAAAGTTGATCGCCACACCCTGCACACCATTTTCAAAAACATATGTCAAGCAACAAGAGTATTAATTGTGCAATCAAAATCATTTTGCTCCAGCACATAAACAGAGCCAGCAACATTTGGGATGCAGAGAGCAACTACTTAGTTTGGCTGTATAGTTTTTAAAATACTGTAGTATTCCAAAACCTTGGTATTGCAATGTGTGGGCAACAAAATACTACAGTTTCTAAAAACTGCATTTTTTTCAGTTTTCGGAAACTATGGATATGTTTGGCGGGTGTTGTTTTACAGTAGTTTTACCAGACAAAATTGCAGGGGAGAGCCAAGTAACGCACACATTTCTCTGTTTATGAAAAAGAGGTGCCAACCTCTTTTTCCAAAACAGCAAAAAAACGCGGTTTCAAGAAAACTACAGTTTCTAAAACTGTCGTATCTGTTCATGCCAAACACACCAAAGTATTTAAAACAACGACTTTATTGAAAACCACGGTATTTCTTGTAAAACTGCAAAAATAATTCGTTGCCAAACGCAGCCTTATTTGTTTCAGAAGAATATTTATTTGTTTCAGAAGAGTCACACACTACATGTTCACTTTTCATACAGTTTAAACAAAAATAACCTTCATTACATCGCCCCAAACTACTACTGTACTTGTTAGTTTTATTGCTTTGAGCGACACGACATAAGACTAAGAGGGCTGACTCAAGTTTTGCACAGGGGTGTGTAACTTTACCTTGCGCCCAAAACGCCCAGAGCGACCGATGCGATGGATGTAAAGCTCACGGTTATTCGGGAGATCATAATTAATGACAAGAGAGACCTGAACAAAGGCAAATACATTCAGTCAATAACCAAGAAGAATCATGCAACAGCGTGCTCAAGGGTATAAAAACAAATGAAAAGGCTCTAACTGGGCAACAAAACTTGCCTGCTGAACATCCAGCCCTCAAGCCCAAACATCTGTTGTGATCAGAACACGGGTGGTGCCACCCCTGAACTCACTCATGATCGCATCCCTTTTTTTTAGGCACGTCACCATGCATAGCTGATACGGTAAAGTTGTTGGCGCGCATCCTTTCAGTCGTTTAGCAAGCTATGAACTATCAATAACGTCAACTGGACATGGTTAACAAATCTGGACAAGATTTTATACACTTTGAGTCAAAGAAGCACATGGTGGGGCGCGCTGGGGCGGACTCTCTCCGCCGTGCTCGCGCACATCGAGGGCGGCAATGAGCCGCCGCTCGAGTACCCGGTGCCCTCCTTTTCTCACCGCCGGGGAAGCTCCTGGACGCCGAGGCGCATGAACACGCTGTCCTCAGGCTCCCGCTCCTCTGGGTCGGTGTCGGCGGCCACTACAAGAAATATGTCAACTTATGACTTTCTGTCAGTGACCCTGGAAGAATTGGTCATAGATTTATGACCATTTGAGACCAATTGGTCAAAAGCTGTTCGAGGGGCTCCAAACCCTAAACCATTGCGACCATTTTGGTCAGAAAGGTCATAATTTCCTTACACGAAATGGTCATAAAGCAAACAACGCTAGTCCGCTGCCTTATTTCTAGTTGTTAACGACCAATATAGATGGTCATAGCCTTATAAATTATGGTGGGTTGCTATGACTAGGCGCCACCTCATCAGTTTTGCCTATGTGTCATGTCCATGTGGCAGTTTTGCCCTAGGTTGTGAAGCAACCTATATTTCTGTAATTCCCAAAATTCCCCAAACAATCTCATAAATTCTTTGGGTCATATCTTTGTCAAATATGTAAAAACTTTCCTTGCCTAGTTCAAAAATAATTCAAAAATATTCATTTTCCTATTCTGTTCAGAACAACAGTTTGTGAAGGAAGTACCACTTTGGCATGTCCAAATAGCATCCATTTTCTATAGTGCTTTCCTATGCCCAAATAACCATCCTCCATCAAATGCCAGCTCAATCCATTCATTATTTTGAGCCGAGCTTCAACATTCGTAGTTATGTCTAGTGTGGTAGTTTGCAAAGCAAGTACCACCTAGGCTCCTCCTTTTGAGCTAAAAATTTGTAAAAACGGTCTTGTTAGTAACTGATCATCCTCAGCCAAAACTCACGCCCATTAGCCGTGTACATTTCCCGTACCGCTAATCAAACACTTGGCTGCTAATTCATGTTTGAGCATCGATAGGTCTCCTTGTGAGAATCTTATGTTGTAATTTTCTTCCTAGCACCAACCTGGGGAGTGCCCAACCCACTAGACATGCCTAGGCCGCCCAGAACACATGGCAACGCCACGGTCACGCGGTGACCACGCGGCGGGCATGCGAGTTTACGCGCTCTAGAGTTGGGGCCCTCGGCCACCGCCCAAACCTCGACGTATCGCCACCAAACCATATATTTATGATTAAATAGGTCCTTATGTAACTAGAAATGATTTTTGGAAAAAAATAAATAGCAAACTATGAGGCAGCTGCAGTTCAAATTTGACCCGCTTCCAACTGAATCGGTAGAAATTTATCTTTTTCACGAGAGGTGGATCAAATTTTTTCACACCAGACCATTTTGTCAATTTTGCATTAAATATGGCCTAGTATTTTATAAAAATGATTTGGTCCAATTTTGCAACAATTATTTGGTAGTTCCTTCACAAAAAAACCTCCTTTCGGGCACTCGAAAAATGGAAAATGGTTTTTTCGTCCAACAAAAATGAAAAATTCCTTAGGCAACATTGTTTGCCATTCCAATATGCACCCTTATGCACAATATGAGATCATTTGAACAAACTATGCCATGAATGTGGCCATAAGATTGATCATTTGGCTTGAAAGCCATGAATCTTCACACTTGATAGCTCATTTCTGAGAACACTTTTTTAAAATAATTACCGTATTACAATTTTATTATTTTTCCTGGAAACTTGTTCACATATAATGACACAATGCGAAGGTTTTCCAATTTTTTGATTTTTTTGAATTTTTTATGCCCGTTTCAAAATGCGGTCAAAACAGCGGGAATGACCGTTCGTAGCTAGTGGTTGAATCTTGGAATTTTTTTGGTGTTTCTCTGATTAAATAGAGACTTATGTACCTAGAAATGATTTTTGAAAAAAATAAATAGCAAACTATGAGGCAGCTGCAGTTCAAATTTGACCCGCGTCGAGCTGAATCGGCGGGAATTTGTCTTTTTCACCAGAGGTGGATCAAAATTTTTGACACCCAACCATTTGGTCAATTGTGCATTAAATATGGCCTAGTATTTTTTAAAATTTATTTGGTCCAATTTTGCAACAATTATTTGGTAGTTCCTTCACAAAAAAACCTCATTTCAGGCACTCGAAAAATGGAAAATGGTTTTTTCGTCCAACGAAAATGAAAACTTCCTTAGGCAACATTGTTTGCCATTCCAATATGCACCCTTGTGCACACTATGAGATCATTTGAACAAACTATGCCATGAATGTGGTCATAAGATTGATCATTTGGCTTGAAAGCCATGAATCTTCACACTTGATAGCTCGTTTCTGAGAACACTTTTTTAAAATAATTACCGTATTAAAATTTTATTATTTTTCCTGGAAACTTGTTCACATATGATGACACAATGCGAAGGTTTTCCAATTTTTAGATTTTTTTGAATTTTTTATGCCAGTTTCAAAATGCGGTCAAAACGGCGGGAATGACCGTTCCTAGCTAGTGGTTGAATCTTGGAATTTTTTTGGTGTTTGTCTGATTAAATAGATACTTATGTACCTAGAAATGATTTTTGGAAAAAATAAATAGCAAACTATGAGGCAGCTGCAGTTCAAAGTTGACCCGCTTCCAGCTGAATCGGCAGAAATTTGTCTTTTTCACGAGAGGTGGATCAAATTTTTTTACACCCAACCATTTTGTCAATTGTGCATTAAATATGGCCTGGTATTTTATAAAAATGATTTGGTCCAATTTTGCAACAATTATTTGGTAGTTCCTTCACAAAAAAACCTCCTTTCGGGCACTCGAAAAATGGAAAATGGTTTTTTCGTCCAACGAAAATGAAAACTTCCTTAGGCAACATTGTTTTTCATTCCAATATGCACCCTTGTGCACAATATGAGATCATTTGAACAAACTATGCCATGAATGGGGCCATAAGATTGATCATTTGGCTTGAAAGCCATGAATCTTCACACATGATAGCTCATTTCTGAGAACATTTTTTTAAAATAATTGCTGTATGACAAGTTTGTTATTTTTCCTGGGAACTTGGCCACATATAATTACACAATGCGAAGGTTTCCCAATTTTTTGATTTTTTTTGAATTTTTTATGCCTGTTTCAAAATGTGGTCAAAACGACGGGAATGACCGTTCCTAACTAGTGGTTGAATCTTGGAATTTTCTTAGTGTTTCTCTAATTAAATAGATACTTATGTACCTAGAAATGATTTTTGTAAAAAATAAATAGCAAACTATGAGACAACTGCAGTTCAAATTTGACCCGCTTCCAACTGAATCGGCGGGAATTTGTCTTTTTCACGAGAGGTGGATCAAAACTTTTTACACCCAACCATTTTGTCAATTGTGCATTAAATATGGCCTTGTATTTTAGAAAAATGATTTGGTCTAATTTTGCAACAATTATTTGGGAGGTCCTTCACAAAAAAACCTCCTTTTGGGCACTCGAAAAATGGAAAATGGTTCTTTTGCAAAGAAAATGAAAGCTCTATTTGAAAACATTGTTTGCCATTTCAAGATGCACACCACACTTATGCAAAATACGAGATCATTTTGATATGCCATTGTTATATTTTTTATAAGAAATCAAAGTTTTGGGTCCAAAATTTTGAGATTCAAGCGCGAGATAGCTGGCCAATCAGACGCGAGGAACTGCCTTCACGCGGATCACCAAATTGGACGCAGTCTGAGCCGTCCATCGCGCACCCATCCAGCGGTGGAGCTTGTGCCGAGAAAAAAACCCTAACCCACGCACCCACCCACCCTCCCCTCGATCCCAGATCCAATCCGCCCACTCACCCTCCCCCTCCCCTCGATCCCAGATCCTACCTCGCCGCCGCCCGACTACTGCTCGCCGTCCCACCCCTCCTCCCTGCTGAGGCGCGGCGCTCCGATGATGGCGTGGGCGGAGGATGAGGCCATCAGCCCCACGTCGCCTCGGCAGGGCTACACGTCTCGGAGCGGATCGGCCGCGACGCCGCCATGCAGCCCGACCTGGAGGAGGCACTCGAGGCCTCGCGCTATGCCTCCGACCCCTACTCCTCGCACCCCGCGAAGCTGCACGAGCCCCTCTCCATCTATCTCTCCTTCCTAGAGATGAGAGAGGCTCGGCTGCTCCTTGTAGGTTGGTGGTGAGGAGCAAGGGGGCCGAGAAGTCGGCCGCCAACGGGAACAAGGGCAAGGCCGGCAAGGTTAGCCTCCTCCCCCCTCCTCTTCCACCTCGCCTTCACCATCCCCGCACGGCACTCATGAGTTGTCGCTCCAGATCCACGGATCGCTAGTCAGGAGTTGCGCCCCTCTCAATCGTCGCCGTCGCAGAGTTCTTTGTTCAACTTCATCTGGGTTCTAGTGATTAAATTTAACCTGCAGAGTTCTTTGTTCGCAGACAAGCAGGGTTTCTTCCTGCGAGTAGCGATGTTGGAAAAGATCGGGTTGCCGCCCAAGCCGTCGATGCGAGGGGCGACCTGGGTGCTGGATGCCTCCAACTGCCAGGGCTGTGCCGCTCAGTTCTCCTTGTTTACACGGAAGGTAATCAATCTCATGATCTCTGGCCTCGTGATGATGATGTGAAGCATAACGTACTCTGCCATAATCCAACCGGGCACAATAATCCAGTTCGTACCAATTTCAGTTGCATTTCATGGGAATCCCCTTCACTTTTGGACCACTGTTTCACACTACTTGTAATATTCAAAGAAAGCCTACTCATTACTTAGATAAATTCTCGCCTCTGCCTATGCTGTCATGACTATGCAGAACCAAGAATTAGCAGTTTTAACAGGTTGAACTGTGGGCTTGCACCGTGTGCTTGCAAGGGGGTTAGATGAGGTGTTGACACACATCTCAGCCTATTAGTACTCGATCGGATCACAGCCCCAAAAAAGTACAGAACCACTACATGCTGCAAGCTTCACGCCTTTTAGTTCCATGCACTGCGATTATGTCGAGGAGGATGAGGTCATTCCCATGAGCTTGTGCAGAGGGGGAAAACTAAGTTGGTGCACATTCTCACTGGAACGACCTCAATGTATGTCGACTGATAATCTCTTTTAGTCCTAGTAGTGAAAGTTAATAATTGCTCTGTTTCATGCCTAAAAAAAAGTTGTACTACATGTTTGTTTTATGCTATCTGAATCTACATTGCCAAAGATGGTTGGACCAGGAGTTGTGTTAAACTTTGGTGTATTTAATATGTAGCATCATTGCCAAAGATGTGTATGAAGATGGTTAGTTGGCCAATGTATATGATTGTATTCACTTTGTACAGCTGCTCCACAACTTTTCTTATGTTGCAATATCTGTGTATTCACTCTGTTGCCACTGAACATTGCAATCATTCAATTATTCTACTCTGTTTGTCTTGTTCACTCTGTTGCCACTGAATTTGTTGCTCTTCTTGTGCAAAAAAAATTAGTGCTGCTAGTCAGAATGAATTTGCATGTAGGCAGCTCTTGTTCTAGATTTCTCTGGACTATGATTGTAATGGATGGAATGAAACTTAAATCATGACGTCTTGTTGCTCGTTTGAACTGGTGCTACCATGAGTTTTGTTGTGATTTCTGTGTCCTGATCTGGTATGGGGTTCAAATTGCAGATTGGCAAGGCCGGTGGTGAGAAGTGGAAGTCCCAAGTGATGTTGTAAGTTGCCCGTCTCCCCTCCCCCTCTCTGTTACTGCTCGATTCTGTGCTGGTCACTTCCTTCTTTCTTCAGTGTTTTCTCGGTGTCGTGATGACAATGTGATCGTACCTGCGTTGGTTTACTTGTTTTCGTGTCAGTTTGGCTAGTGCTCCACCCAGTTTTTCAGTTAGATTTCAAATTCAGTCGCTATGCAATGGCTGATCTACTACCTGCGCTCAATTCGGTCGTATAAATCAAATATGATTACTGCTGGCTATGGAGGGGCTTTTTTCTGGAGCAATCAGTCAGTAGGAGGGGCTTTTTTCTGCTGCTTGTTTTTGCTTCAGTTGGGTACATGAATCTCTGGTTATAAGGATTTCAGAGCCACGACTTGTTCTGAATCTCTGGTTGTTTCATGATGCTAGTCCGCACTTACAATATATTTTCCTAAGGTGATGCATGCATGATTAGTACCAGTGTGAGATGTCGATTCATGTATCTGTGTTTGGTGCGACATTCATGTATCCATACATTGGGATGTTGGGATACTTGGATTCCTATTTTGTCTCTTGTAGCATCGAATGCTAGTCCTTGTTTTACTAAATTCATCAGATAGTTAACTCACTGTGAGATGTCCATTCTTGTTTTGTTAACAAACATGAACTGTTAAGTCATCTATTCCTGGCTGTTGCTTTTGTTCAGTATATATGTCTACTTTCTGATTTGTAAGCATAGGTGGTTATAGGTTGCTATGATGAATATTTGTACAGTTGTTTGCATATTTGAAAGATACACGACATGTTCCTATTCTACATCTGTTTGCATGTTCCTATTGCACTGATCATCACTACTGGTAAATGCTATTGCCTGATATAATAGAAGTATGAGCACTCAACCATTGTACAACTGTTTGCATATGTTTTTTTTATAAATGATGATTGTGAAAGATGTTCACATGTTAATTTTTGTTGACTAAATTCTCTTATGCGCTTGACTTGGCTTGACCCAGAACAGCAGCATCCTTGATGCGTACTGACCTTCACCTTATTTTTTCTCTCGCAGGCTCGAAGGAGGCAGTATGCAAGGCACCTCCTGATGGATATTGCTTGCTGGCTTCTGCTTTTTGAATGCTTGTATTGCCGCAGCTTGTGCCGCTATTCCAAAAGTTATGTATTTGTGAACATAGGAGATAAGTTATTGATATGTGTTCGTCTGTCTAATGTTATGCGAGATAAAGTTGTGTGAGAAAGTTTTCTATACTTGTGTTATTATTGTGGGAAAGAAGTACTATTACTATACAGATTTGAGAATATTGGCTGTAAATAAAAGAGGGCTTGGCCCACTATTGGATTGTAAAAAGGCCATGTCCAGAATTTATATTGCACTCAATACTTGGGCTCTAAAAAGGCCATGGCCCAAACTATGTTGGACTTGTTTCTAAAAAGAGAAATATAACTTTCAGATTCTAAAAAGGTTGAGGCCCAAAAAAATGGATTGTAAAAGACTGCATCTCAGGAAAAAAAATCCTAATTGTTGGGCTAGGACCATTTAGCCAATCAAAGCACAGAGGAAAAAATATAAATGGGCTGAATTAATGGGCTCGGCCCATATAAACACCGAATTGGACCGGGCTGAATCTTGTGCCACGTCAGATTGCCACGCTGGATGCCTACGTGGCCTGGGGAGGTTGCTAGTGACCAAAACGCCACAGTAGACGTATTTTGGTCATAAACATTTGCGACTATTCCAGAAGAAAGGTCGCTATAGTCAGTTTACGACGCCCAGCTTTTGACCTTATGTTTTTGGTCACAAAAAGGTCATAAATGGAAATTTGTGACCTTTCAGTGACCAATAGTGGTGGTCATAAGTTGACATATTTCTTGTAGTGGGCACTCCTCTCCGTCAAGCCCGAGCCGCAGGAGACACCACCCGGTCGGCGCACCCGCGGCGGCATTGTCATCAATGAGGACGACCGCATCCTTTCCCCTCCCCGCGGCCACTCCCGACTGGTCAAGCCGAAGAAGGAGTCGGCAGCACTCCTCCCCGTGAAGAAGGAGCACGAGACCATGGCCGTCGACCTCGAGACCGGCCTCTTATGGTCGCCGCAGGACTACGTTGCGCAGGAGATGGAGCGTCAGCGCGCGACGCCACAACCACGACGAGGGCGGC
>NC_041383.1:789557505-789557999 GCF_002162155.2 Triticum dicoccoides
TTGTCGTGCTCTCCAACAGCGACGACGAGGTCGCTACACCGAGCCTGTCGGTCCGCAGCGGCGACCCAGGGCAGGGCTGCAGCAAGGACGCCCCGAAGGACGGGCCGCCGAGCGACGGCGACGACGGCAACGGCAGCGACGGCTACACCGCCTTCTACAAACTCCTCGGCATGAACTATGAGTAGTTTTTTTTAATGTTTTTATCTATGTAAAAATTCGCCAAATATCAATAAAATCACCTATATTTCGTCCAAATTTACTGAATTTCATCAAATTTTGGGCTTTTAAAAAATCGCCCATAACATTGCTATCGCGACTGGGAATTGGTTTCCCCCTCACGCCCAAATTATGGCCGGCGGGCCCCAAGAGACGTTATTTTTTGCCTAGAAATGCCTTTGGGGGGCCGAATGGCTGGAGAAGCTCTCTCGTAAGATCCCACACTAAGTCAAGTCTCCCCTTGGTTATCTACCCTCTTCTTGCACAGCAAAGAAAAG
>NC_041383.1:789558195-789647369 GCF_002162155.2 Triticum dicoccoides
AATCGAAGGAAAAAAGAAAACACCTGTCCACTGCTTGGACTTGACTTGTCGACGCGTTTTCTTGACCACAAACCTGACATACGTACGTGTCATCTTGCCGCTGGTGTCACCGGTCCACGTTTCCACAGCGGTGCCACTGCATTTCCTGCTCATGGACTCGAATGCACTCATCACGTCCGTATATAATAAATGAACCAAAAATCAGAAGATAAGAACTAAGAAGATAGAGGAGAAGAGTAGTTTATATACGAAAGTAAAGCGGGGGAAAGGAGCATAAGTCCGCGACGACGATGGTCGACCTTCTTCCCTGGCACCGGCGGGAGCTGAAGCATGTAGTAAGTCTGTCGCCGTTGCCAGAAGGTCTGTTGCGATGCATCCTTGTATCGGTGATAGTCTTGCGCCCCTGTACCGCAAAATCGTTTTTCGATTGTGGGCCCTCCTACATCCCTTACTCCCGCGAGCAGGACCATGGCGTTTGCATCTTCCAGCTCCAGAACGATGAGCTGGAGAGCTCCTGGGACGCAGGCATCATAGACGGAGCCCTCCACCTCACCACCGACGACGTCTACCAGCCGCCGGTATATTACCCTCCTGACCCCACGAGGCGGGCGGGATGTGCCATCCTCCGGGAGGAAGTCGATCTATGGCGGCCGGCCCGTGCAGCATACCCATACGGCGTTCACTCGCAGTGGGCTTGGCGGCGGTCGAACTACGACGGGCCAAAGCTTGAGGCATCCTTCAACGCGACATTCACCATGAGCGCCAACACATCACGCCAAGGCGACGGCGGCCTTATGTTCGGGATACTGCCTTCCCCTCTGGATGGCTTCCACAGAGCCACCTACGCATCCTTGGCTAGCTCTACTACCACATTCCCCGACGGCCACCGCGTCGCCATCGAGGTCAGTAAAGCAAAGTACTACTATTCTCAAGGTACTACCGGCATGTACGTTTCCATCGAGCTGGAGCCGAATGCGACGTCCATGGCGAACTACACCGTCTGGATCGAGTACAACGCCGCCGCTCACAACCTATCTGTGTATGTGGTCGAGGGTGCCAAGCCCAAACCTGGGGAAGCCGCGCTCCACATGCCGCTCAACGTCACCGACGTCGTCAGCCTGTCCGTGTTCAGGGGCGACCTTAGGGGTTCCGGTTACTTCGGTTTATTCGCCTCAAAGAGCAGGTTCTTGCCCACTTGTCAGGCGGTGGTCTATAGCTGGAACATCACCATGGAGAAGCTCCCGGAACCCATGCCCCCTGAACCGAACCATGGTCGTGAACTGCAAAGAGAATTCTTCGCCATACTGCTGACGGTGGTGCTTCCTATAGCCGTTATCACGGCCATCATTTTCGTGGCGGCCTGCTACTTCTTGTCGAGGTACAGGGCTCTCAGGACGAGGCTCAAGCTCTCAGAGGTGCTGAGACAGCTCCCCGGGGTGCCCAGGGAGTTCAAGCACGCCACCATCAGGAAGGCGACCCACAACTTCCATGAGATGATGAAGCTGGGGAGAGGCGGCTTCGGCGCCGTGTACAAGGGAACGCTCCGGTCAGGGAAGCGCGGCGAGGAGCGCCTTGACGTGGCCGTGAAGAAGTTCACACGGAAAGACGACCGTGGCTACGAGGACTTCCTCGCTGAGGTCGACATCATCCACCGGCTCCGCCACAAGAACATTGCCCCTCTTCTTGGTACGTCGTTAATTGCTCAATAATGCATGTCTGCATCTTATTAGGCTCCAATGTTGACTCTGATTTGTATGTGTTTGGAACTTTGAACCGTTTTTACAAACTTAGGCCTCCTCCTCCTTTGCTTCATAAGATAGAAATATGGTCAAATAGAAAGGCTATAGCAAGTCAGATGACATGTATCTCAAAAATATCTTTAATAAAAGATAAGTCATTTAGTTCATATTGTATACGATAAGGGTTTCCCCATTGAGTCCGAACTTCTTTTCAAATATGAAGGATAGGAATCATTCCCATGTATAGTACTCCCTCCTCCATATTAATTGTCACTAGTTTAATACAATTTTATACTAATTCAACAACAATTAATATGCATTGGAGAGAAAAAAAATTCTGAGAGTATGCCAAAGATGTACCATATCTTTATAGAAGGAAGCAAATAAATTACAAGAGTCCAATGTTTGATGAGAACATCAAATGTGGATACACTCACATCACACAAAGAGAACTAAGTCTAACTCCTCACAAAACCATCTAATCCTCCAACACCTACGTACACCCGCAAGCTCCAATCTTTAATTTCATCAAGAATTTGCGCGGTAAGACCAACAGGCGATTTGAACTGCTCTGGTATGCATCGGAGAGAGTACAAAGATACAGTTTGTCTAATTCAATCTAGATGTTTTTTAAGGATGTCACATCTAAGCTTCCACAAATATATAATGCAGCAACAAGAAATAAAAAACTAGGACAAAAAAAAGACCACAAATAGAGTGGACATCAGGTTAGATGTGACATAACTATGTCACATCTAGATGTGTCCTAGACAGACCCAAAAAGATATTATTCCTGTAAACTAAAGGTCTCTAAAGAAGAAATTTCTTACAGAAATCTTACCTTATAGAATTCCTACAAAATTCCAGTAAACCAAATAAGGCCTTAACAATCTCTATTCCTTGGTTGATGATGGTAGCAAACGGAAGCCCAACTGCCCAAGATCACTCTATATATGATTTTTTTTATTCCCTGTTTTTAAATTTGGTGGCAAACTGCTTGTCTTAGAACCTTTTTGGTTGTAAACTGACTATATACGTGAACATAGATTTCAGCAAAGAAAAGTAATGTGTTAAATAACTATGCACTATGCCTTTTCATGGCAAACTTAGCGTCCATCTATTTTTGCTTGCAAATTTAGATTCCAATTGAACTTCAACTGCGAGTAGGTTTAAATCTATTAATTTGATTGGTACACAGAAGTTACTTCCTCCTTTCTAAATATATGATGTTTTACACTTTGGCACTAGCTCTAGCAAACTTCGCTGAGCATTACATATTTTTTTTCGAGAAGCTGAGCATTACAAACATTACATTTGATGCATATATACACAGAAATTGTGAAACGATGCCATGAAACTATCATTCACTTCCAATTAATAATTTATTAGTTGATCATATCAATCAAAATAATTTATTTGGGTTAGGAGCCAATGTCAAAAAGTATTATTATGTGTAGATTTGGCCATCATCTACTTTGAAATTTCATACAATCTTTTTAACATTTTGCTAATATTATATTTGTACAACTATACTATACGAGCCTTGATGAACTGATGTAAATATTAGTGGTCCAGATTAGCAACCTGAATATTTGACAAGGTTAAAAACATCAAGTAAAATGGAACAAAGATTGTATAATTTTATTTGATTTGAACTGTGGTATATATGATGGAAATAGCATAACCAGATTTCTTGTTCATAATATTTTCATGTTATAATACTTTTGAGTAAATGACAGTTTTTACCCCTAAAGATACGTGTTGTGGCACTAGTTACTCTATTTACAAAAATTGTCATATTTTATCCCTTAACTTCATATATTAGTGCCACTACTTGTTCCACTTTTTCTTTTGTCACAAAACCCCCAACTTCACATCTGTGACTATACTGGTAGTATTTTTTTAAGTACCCAACTGTAAATATGACGTTAGATTTTTATTTATCATGGCAAATCAAACGTTTTTTATGACAATTTATATTTGTCGAGGATGGCAAGGATGACAAATCATTGTTTTGCAAGAAAATTGCCATGCTTACAAACTAAATATGTCATCCTCGCATCAACATAAATTGCCATTAAAAATGTTTGATTTGTCATGATTTAAAAATCTGACTCAGATTTTAGCATTACCATTTTTAATCTTGTACGTATATAGGAGTACTATATACTATGACGTAGCAATTTTCAGGTTGGTCTTACGAGAATGGAGAGCTGCTACTGATCTACGAGTACATGCCCAATGGCAGCGTAGACAAGCACCTGTTCCACGAAAGGCAGCAGCACCGTGGTCACCAACAGCCAGTTCTGCCCTGGGAGAGACGCTACGACATTGTGAAGGACGTCGCCGCCGGTTTGCACTACGTCCACCACGAGTACGAGCGCACGGTGCTCCACCGCGACATCAAGGCCAGCAACATCATGCTCGACTCCGCCTTCCGCGGCCGCCTCGGCGACTTCGGCCTCGCGCGAGTCGTCGGCTTCGACAAGAACTCCTTCACCGACGTCGGCGTCGCGGGCACCTGGGGCTTCATCGCGCCGGAGTACCCCGTCAGCCACAAGGCCACCCGGCAGACCGACGTCTACGCGTTCGGGGTGCTGGTCCTCGAGGTCGTCACCGGCAGGAGGTCGCTCGGCAAAGCGGACGACGAGTTCCCGCTGCTCGTCGACTGGGCCTGGTGGCTCCATCAGGAGGGGAGGCTGCTCGAAGCGGTTGACGCCGAGCTCCGAGCTTCGGAGGCGGGGTTCGACGCCGACGATGCCGCCCGGCTGCTGCTCCTCGGTCTGTCATGCAGCAACCCGAACCCATCGGACCGGCCGACCCTGGCCAACGTGCTGCAGGTTGTCGCCAAGACGGCACCGGTGCCGGACGTGCCGCTGGTGAAGCCCGCGTTTGTGTGGCCGCCGGAGGGGGCGTTACTGGACGACGACGTGGATGATGGTTTTGCGGGGACGAGCCGTGATGATTATCGGTACTGGGAGGAGGAGGAGACCATGCCGAGCTTCATGTCGTCGGAGATCACCAAGCGCAGGGCTCGGAATGTTGATCAGCACAAGGACGCGGGGGAGATAGAGAGTTACGTGTAATCCAATCTGTAGATATGATAGGCGTCTATGCTTCCATTGTTACTGGTTTTCTATTTCGTATAAACAAACTAATTTCGGATCGACCTCACCGGAATAAATTTCACATATATCAGAAATTATTTTGGATTTTCAGATTTTGAATGTTACTTAATTTTAAAGAATCCTAAAATAATTTAAATTTATTTTGAAATCAGTTGGACCCTGCATCGAAATTTTGGGGTTAAAAATATTTCGGACATCACAGAAATATGCGAAATTTTGGAAAATTCACTGAAATTTTGGTGAAATGTTTAACCCTACCCATTAGCCAGTAGACTGGAAATCGGTCGACTGACCGGAAAACTGTTTTAATCGATTTACAGACGTGTGCACTAATCGACTGACCGTAATTTTTTCTAGAATATCGGATTTCTTTAAATTATAATGGTATAAATTGCTGTGAATTATAAGGGTCAGTTGCCTAAACTTATGGTCATGTTTACCAAGCTCGGCATTCACTTAGGGACAAGTGAGGTCTAAGCTTGGGGGGTTGATTTTGCATTACTATTTCTTGCTGTAAATTCCTCTTTATTATCGATATTTTGCACATTATAGCTCAATTCTAATGCCCTTTCCTCTCATTGCATATTTAACGGAGGAGGGGAATTAACAAAAAATTGTAGAATAGGAGCAAAATAATGACTAGTGAAGAAAGGCATTCCTGGGGTCCGATAAATTGAGAGAAAAATACAAAAAATAATTTCATAGTAAAATATCCACGGAGCCAAAACATTGGGTCAGGGGGGCCTGTGAGGCCTACACGGCCACCCCTAGCCGCGTGGGGAGGGTGCATGGGGCCCATGGGCACCGCATCTCTACGCCCTTTGGTTTATATTTGTTATTCCTCCCGAAACACTCGTGGGATTTTTACTATATTTTTTTGCCATCATCTGCAAGGCGTAGTGGAGGCGGAGCACTTTTCTGCTCCCGGAAGGCATATTCTTTCGGATCCTTTCCCTCTGGAAGGGGGTATTTGAAGCCATCGACATCACCGACACTTCTATCATCACGGGGATCATTATCAACAACATCATCATGAGCAACACCATCACCATCATCATCCATCTCCAACCCTAGTTGTCATCTATGGTCACCCATAAGTCAGCTCCATGTCTGTATATAATTGGCATAAAATTTCTTCGGTCGGTCGAAGAACACCATGCATTGATGGGTGTTCAGATGTTGAAGTTTTCATTTGCGATAAACGACGAGATGAAAACAAAGCACCACAAAACATCTCTTTCTTTGAAACAATTTTCATTTGTGATACTTTGTTTAGGATTCATGTAGAAGTTTGGGCGGCAGGTCAAACTGGATCGTAGCTTACATGGCTAGCCCAACCGCAAAGTATTCTAAGTTAGGTAGAAAACTTGCATATATGTTAATGTTTAGAACTTCAGTTTATTTTCTACTTGTTTCTCAGTGTGACGAGCCGTGATGATTCTCGTTACTGGGAGGAGGAGGAGACCATGCCGAGCTTCATGTCGTCAGAGATCACCAAGCGCAGGGCTCGGAATGTTGACGAGCACAAGGACGCGGGGGAGATAGAGAGTTATGTGTAATCCAATCTGTAGACGATTGGCATCTATGCTTCCATTGTTACTGGTTTTTTTTAATTTCGGAAACAAACTAATTTCGGACCTCACCGAAATATGCGAAGTTTCCGAAATGTCGCATATTTCGGAAATTATTTCAGATTTTGAGATTTCAAATGCTACTTAATTTTAATGAATTCTAACATAATTTAAGTTTATTTTGAAATCAGCTGGAACCTGCATCTAAATTTTGGGGTTAAAAATATTTCGGGCACCACAAAAATATGCGAAATTTTACTGAAATTTTGGTGAAATCTTTAACCCTACTTACATTGCCCATTAGCCAGTAGACCGAAAATAAATTTTGCACAAGTCGACTGACCAGAAAACTGTTTCAGACGATTTACAGTCGTGCGCACTGGTCTTTTAGCGATGCAGTCGTGCCGGTGCAGCTGAAAATATTTATGGGCTGCCATTTCCCTGCCTTGGCAAGGCCGCAATCTCCTGCTGGCTGTGTTTCTCGACGCAAGGCGTGCCCAGGCTATGTGTGTAAATGTTTCTAGAATATCGTAGTTTTTTTAATTATAATGGTATAAATTGTTGTGAGTTGTTAACTCAATAACTAAAAGAAGAAAAAGGGTCAGTTGCCTAAACTTATGGTCATGTTTACCAAGCTCGGCACTCATTTAGGGACAAGTGAGGTCTAAACTTGGGGGGGTGATTTTTGCATCACTATTTCTTGCTATAAATTTTTTCTCTACTATCGATATTTTGCACATTATGACTCAATTCTAATGCCCTTTCTTCTCATTGCATATTTACCGGAGGAGGGGAATTAACGGAAAATTGTAGAATAGGAGCAAAATAACGACTAGTGAAGAAAGGCATTTCCCGGGGTCCAATAAATTCAGAGAAAAATACAGAAAATATTTTCAAAATAAAATATCCACGGAGCATAACATGGGGTCGAGGGGCCCTGTGAGGCCTACACGCCCACCCCTAGCCGCGTGGGGAGGGGGCATGGGGCCCACGGGCACCGCATCCCTGCGCCCTTGGCTTATATTTGTTATTCCTCCCGAAACACTGGTGGGAATTTTACTGGATTTTTTTCGCCGTCATCTACAAGGCGTAGCGGAGGCGAAGCACTTTTATGCTCCTGGAAGGCATATTCTTTGGGATCCTTTCCCTCTGGAAGGGGGTATTTGAAGCCATCAACATCACCGACACTTCTATCATCACGGGGATCATCATCAACACCATCACCCGTCATCCATCTCCAACCCTAGCTGTGAACTATGGTCACTTATAAGTCAGCTCCATGTATGTATAAAATTGGCATAAAATTTTGTATGGTAAGAATCTGTGTAGGGAGGGGAAATTAGTGATGCACTTCGGATGTTGAAGTTTCCATTTGTGATAAACGACAAGATGAAAACAAAGCACCACAAAACATCTCTTTCTTTGAAACAATTTACATTTGTGATGCTTTGTTTCAGGATTCATATAGAAGTTTGGGCGGCAGGTCAAAATGGATCGTGGCTTACATGGCTAGCCCGACCGCAAAGTACTCTAAGTTAGGTAGTAAACTTACATATATGTTAATGTTTAGAACTTTAGTTTATTTTCTACATGTTTCTCGGTGTGCCGAGTTTACTCATGTTTGCGTCTGAATAAGAGTTTACTTATGTATAGCCATTTTTTTGCTAGGAGTAATTTTGATTTTTATTCCTTTCTAGCCAACGTATGAGGCCACATAACAAGAAGCATAATATCATGTTGATTAGGTTCGGGGATTATGACTCTTTGCTTCCATTCAATATTTGGGGAACTGCACTACACCATGTTTTGAGCATATAGTGTTAGGATTGAAGTCCGAATGCTCATACACATTGTTAATGATAAGCTGGCCTGAAGTACTTGTTCCTTTTTTTTTTCCTTCCTGGAGTTCGGTATATAGCTTGATATTCAATTATGTTAGGAATCTAGAATTGTTCCGTTTTTTCCTTCTGAATCTAGGTCCAAGGAGGTACAACGGCTGTTTCTTTCCCCTTTGGGTTGTGCCCTTGTTACTTACTGCTGGTTACCTGAGCATTACCATGCTTCAGGGTTGCTTCCAGAGATGACTAAAGATGTTGTATGTCCATTGCTATGCATGTCAGCAATACCTGTTACCCATCACATTGATGGTTTATGGCCATGTTCGTCCGCTGGCAGCCTCCACCTCTCAATTCTCATTTTCAAAAGAAGAAAAAGAAATACACAACATGCAGGTGGCAACCCAATCAAACGGGTTTAAGCAAGTTATATAGGGTCGTGGCATTATAACATCAACACCAAAACATAATATAGATAGAACTAAGCATTATTCAAAAGGCCAAAACTAATTAAAATAACAAGTTCAATGAGCAGAGTGCCTGCCAAAGTTGGCCAGAGCTGCTTCTCCAAGAAACAATATAAACACTTCATGTTCCTTCATACCCGCCCAAAAGCAAAACAAAGGAAACCCCAATACAGTCGTCATGGCCAAACATCAACCAAATCCCACACACAGAGACCTAGCGAGGGAGAGACCGCTCCGGTCCAGAGCTCAGATCAGATCGGCGACGTTCATCGGCATCTCGTCGATCTGCGTGCTGTAGTACTGCTCAATGTCCCTCAGGATACGGATGTCATCCTTGCGCACAAAGTTGATCGCCACACCCTGCACATCATTTTTTTTTCATATATACGTCAAGCAACAAGAGTATTAATTGTGCAAACAATTGGGATGCAGAGAGCAAACATTTGTTTCAGATAGGTGAGTCACACGCTACATGTTCACTTTTCAGAGTTTCATCAAAAACAATCTTAGGCAGTCCCATAGAGGGGTGACTCAAGTTTCGCAGGAGGGGTGGGTGTGTAACTTTACCTTGCGCCCAAAACGCCCAGAGCGGCCGATGCGATGGATGTAAAGCTCACGGTTATTCGGGAGATCATAATTAATGACAAGAGAGACCTGAACAAAGGCAAATACATTCAGCCAGTAACCAAAATAAGAATCATGCAACAGCATGCTTAAGGGTACCAAGACTTGCCTGCTGAACATCCAGCCCTCGAGCCCAAACATCTGTTGTGATCAGAACACGGGTCGTGCCACTCCTGAACTCACTCATGATTGCATCCCTTTCCTTCTGAGGCATGTCACCATGCATAGCTGATACGGTAAAGTTGTTGGTGCGCATCCTTTCAGTAAGCCAATCCACCTGTCCAAAAGGGAACAACTATCGTTTAGCAAGCTGTCAACCATCAATTATGTCAACCGGACATGGTTAACAAATCTGGACAAGATTTCATACACTTTGAGCCAAAGCAGCACATCGCTACAGTTTAATAGTGTAACCAACAGCAATCAACTGAGCTACACATTACCTTTCTCTTAGTATTGCAGAAAATGACAGCCTGAGTGATGGTCAGTGTATCATAAAGATCGCACAGAGTATCAAACTTCCATTCCTCCTTCTCAACAGCAACAAAGAATTGTTTGATGCCCTACAAACATGACATGAAAAATGTAAGTGCTAAATAAGACACAATACACTAAAGCAAAACAAGTGGTGACATTTACCTCTAGGGTCAACTCATCACGCTTTACAAGGATCCTGACTGGATCAGTCATGAACTTGCTAGTTATCTCCAAGATGTCATGGGGCAGAGTTGCAGAGATCAAGACAACCTGCATATGGTTCAATAATAATACACAATTAGAAAAGTATGAGGTCTCTGCCTTTATTTCTAGCCATGAGGCTTGGTGCTCATGTTAAGTTTAACTCTAAAATGCCTGCTTTTCCCATTTAGAGTTCACTGCTAAGAGAATGTTACAAATGCTCAACCAATAACAAGCTGAAAAAATGAACAATAAAGCAAGGACACACAAATCTGTTCCTATAGTTAAACAAACCATTCATGGCTAGGTACTGGCAGATGATTATAGTAAAAGGTGCAAGACATGGGTATTGCACAAGGAAAAGGTCAAGTCAGAAAGGTGAAAGAGACAAAAAAAATACAAGCAGGTGGCAACTTGAATTCTGTAGTAAAACACATCAGCACGATGACAGGACAGACTGGTAAAGTACACAAAAGAGCAGTTTGAGAAAGGCTTAATTTCAATGACCGACCTGAAGTTCTGGGGGGAGGTATCTGTAGACATCATAGATCTGATCCTTAAAACCTCTGGTCAACATCTCATCGGCTTCATCCTAATATGGAAGAATGTTAACACTTGTAGAACTTGGTGCAAACAAAAAAAAAACAAATGCAGTATGGCAATGGCAAACTAACCAGGACTAGCAGCTTGATGGCTCTTGTGCGCAAGGTCCTTCTCTTGATCATATCACATACCCTGCCTGGGGTTCCCGAAACAACATGCACTCCAGCCTCAAGCTTCCTAATATCCTCACCGATACTTTTGCCACCGACACAGGCATGCACAGACACACTCATGTAGTTCCCAACAGCTTGCATCACCCTCTCTGTTTGCGTGGCAAGTTCCCTAGTTGGTGACAGTATCAATGCTTGCACCCTGCAGAATAAAAATTGTACCCAATATTAAGTTGAGCTTTCTATTACGGAGCAAGTGCTATATATACATTATCAAAGCTAGTGCCCTACAGAGGTAAACAATGGTGTATCGCAGAGTAACACACTGGTAAATGCATAAGAAAATAAATATGTGGTGGCGCTAGCACAGATGGGGAACCACAATGTTCGCCCATATAACAAGGAAAGCCCAGAGCTATGCCAAGAGATATGCACATCCTTAAGAAAAGCGACATCAGGAAAGCAAATTAAAGGAATTGGTCACGCAGGAGACAAACAAATTTAAGCAATTGCATCAGACAAAACAACCACAAGTTTGGAGAGTTACCTGAAAGAAAACATCCACCTGGAGTTAGCCTCCCTTCAACTCCCTGAAAAACAAATCATTCCTCTGCATCTTCTTTCATGTTGAAAGAATCACTGATGGTAGGAAATGTTAAAAGTTACAGAGTAATAAACAAGCAATTACAGTTCTAAAGAATAAGAAATTCCTACAAACATATGTTGGAAGGCATATACACAGGACACTATGTTGTTTAACAGTAGCAAGCTCTGGTGCACTTTTACATCAAATTACTACAAAAAAATGATGAAAATGTAGGAATTTTCAGCAGTTCTACAGTGACAAAAAAAATGAAGTTGCAAGGGGGGATATGATGTAGTTAGAACACAATTGATTGATGCAACCTGAAATTGACCCAAATACAGGAGCATTTGCGTTTTTAACCTAGGAAGAACAAATACACAATCTAACTGCAGAGTAATAAGGCCAAAAACAACGAAGGGAAATTATAAATGGACACTCCGTTTTTTCTATTGAAACTACAGTAAAATCAATTAAAATAGCAGTTACCCAAACTGCAGGTACAACATCAATTTGGCATTTAAAGAACAGTAATGGGATGTTTGAAAATTACAGTTAGAAAGAACTAAAAATACAATAACGCTAGGTTGCAATAACAATAAAATCCAAGTGAACCACAGTGTAAGAACTGCAGCTTTGAAAATTACATTTTAACAGAACTAAAAATACAATAAAGCTAGGCTGTAATAACAGACAAGTGTAATAACAGTGCTGGTAGTCTTTGAAAATTACAATTTATACCATAACTAAAAATACAAAATAAACTATCCACATTGTAAACTAGGGTGTAAGAGCATTACCGTGAGCTTTGATCTTAGAAAAATACATTTTAACAAGTACACTACTGTGAGCTTTGATCTCAGAAAAATACTCCCTCCGTCCCATAATGTAAGACGCTTTTTGACACTAGTTAATAACAATACTATCCAAGTGTAAAGCAAAGTGTAAGAACATTACCGGGAGATCTGAATTTTACAGTTTAACATAACTAAAAATACAAAGAAACTATGCTATAGTAACAGTTATAAAGAAACTAGTATAATTTCAACAGTTTATTAGTGTGCGAATGTTTTAACAGATTCCACGAATCTATTGCAAAATCCACATGCCATCACAAAATCAAGAACACGGGCGGTCCCGCACACGGCACGAACGAATCTAGGCGAATGAGACGAGTTGTGGCAGCGGCCGATGGCAATCCAAGGCGATCCAGCGAGAGCGAGGGTAGCAGAGGGAGGGGGCGGGACGGGCAATGGCTTACTCGTGGATGTTGGTGTCGACGAGCTGGCAGACGGAGAGGGAGACCATGGAGGTCTTGCCGGTGCCGGACTGGGCCTGGGCGATGACGTCGCGGCCGGCGATGATGGGGACGACGGCGCGCTGCTGGATGGCGGAGGGCTTCTCGAAGCCGTAGCCGTAGATGCCGCGGAGCAGGTCCTCGCGGATGCCCATCGCGTCGAAGCTCCCCACGACCTCCACCCCCGCCGAGGTCTCGAAGCTGAGCTTGTCGTCGTCCATCGGCCCGCGCCTGGAGGACCCCGCCGCCGCCGCCGCCGCCGCCGCCATTACAGAAACCCTAGCCTGTGGGGGGATGAGACGTGGGGAGCAGCAGAGGAGGAGGATGGCTCTTTTGCGCCTGGGTACCTGGCGGCTCCGGCTATTCCGTTTTTATAGCCTGAACTGCGATGCGAGGTCGGTTTGATAGGAGGGAAGAGTTTTCTCGGAGTTTGGGGTGGTTTGTGTGAAAATGGCGTCACGGGCCGTGTGGGGCCATGGGCCGTTATTTTGACAAAAGGAATCCTAGAAAATGAAACAAATAAGCTGAGTTAGGTCAAATCAAGCCCATGCCTAGAAAAAAAAAGCACATTCCAGCCTTGCTGCAAATGAAGCACAACTACCAGTCTGGAGACCAACATTCATGCTACTGTGAAGCCCCATATCACCCCCTCTCGCACTGCATTTGCTCTCACTTGGGATTTGTTGCGCTGGCTGCGGATTCACTGCTCTAAAACAAAGGAAATCCACCACACACGCGTGATCTCTACGTTGGAGCAACAACCCCCAATCGCCCTGACCTAAACGCTCCCGACGAGCCCCGCTGGCCCACAATCGCTGCACTGTCGACTACCCCTCTGCCCAACGAGCGCCGCTCATCGAACCCCTGATTTTGTACTGACACCTAGCATTTTCAGCTCGATTTGGGCGAGGTGTGTGGAATACCTGTGCCGACGGAGCGTTGTTGTTGATTCTTTCGTCGTGCACACCTCCACTCCCCGTCGTCATCGTGGCTCACCGCCGCGTGGCCTCTCTTCATCAGCTACTGCCCGAGTAGCGCCTGGATCCGACGCCCCTGCAAAAATGTCCCCGAGACGCTAGGCGGATGAGCACGACGGGGTTGAAGCCGGGCCCGTGCTGCTGTCTAGGCGGGCGCGTGAGAGACACCAGCACTGCACGATTAAACTCGATCGGACGGCTCGCAAGGAGGTTTGTGCCGGCCAGCATCAGTCGGTTGAAATAAAGGGTTTCCTCTAACTTTGTTTTGAGACAAATTCCTTTTTTAGGGTTTTTGTGACAATTTCCTATTAAATTTCTTTTAGTGGTTACAATTTCCTATTACTTTTTTTGAGGCAATCTTGCGAAGCTTTTATTTAACTCGGCACAATGTTTACAGGGACGAAATAAAGATCACCTGGGTTGCCTAACCACACACGGCGGCCAACACCAAGTGAGAGAGCATGCTTCGCTAAATTGTGAGCCTCGACATTCGAGCTCCTAAATTCATGGCTAAAAAAGCAAAAAGCTTAAGACTTGGAACGATCTACAATCCCCCTAATGATAGCACCATAGGCCGCTACACTCCCCTGTCTGATGTCATAAATAACATTTTTGCAATCCGAGGCCACCGAGATCCCGCGCTCGTAGAGGTCATCCGCCAACGCAAGTGACTCCTGTACTGCCAAGGCCTCAAGCTTCGTGGGATTGTCCAAGCCCTGGAAGGTAATCGTGGACGCGCCTAAGAAAACTCCATGCTGGTCTTTGCATATCGCTGAAACCGCTCCGACCGGTCTGTTTCTCAACAACGCAGCATCGACGTTGATCTTGCAGGTTCCGTCCCGTGGTGGCACCCACTGGCTCGAGCGCGGCTGCTTAGCTGTAGGACTCCCATGTGGTTTAGCTAAAACCTGGAGATCATTGATGAAAGAGGTCACTAATGCATTAGTTGAGTATGGTGTTTGGTGCACCCCCTCGTGAATCAACTTTCTCCTAGAGCTCCAAATCGCCCATAGAGTAACCCCGAGCCTTGTGAAGTCCACATGTGATAACGAATTTTCCATAGTGAACAGCCATGCTTTTGCGCTTGGATAGTCGCAGTGTTGGGAAACGTAGTAATTTCAAAAAAAAATCCTACGCACACGCAAGATCATGGTGATGCATAGCAACGAGAGGGGAGAGTGTGTCCACGTACCCTCGTAGACCGTAAGCGGAAGCGTTAGCACAACACGGTTGATGTAGTCGTACGTCTTCACGGCCCGACCGATCAAGCACCGAAAGCACGACACCTCCAAGTTCTTGCACATGTACAGCTCGATAACGTCCCTCGAACTCCGATCCAGCCGAGTGTCGAGGGAGAGTTCCGTCAGCACGACGGCGTGGTGACGATGATGATGTTCTACCGACGCAGGGCTTCGCCTAAGCACCGCTATGATATTATCGAGGTGGATTATGGTGGAGGGGGGCACTGCACACGGCTAAGAGATCAATGATCAATTGTTGTGTCTAGAGGTGCCCCCCTGCCCCCATATATAAAGGAGCAAGGGGGAGGGGGCGGCCGGCCAGGAGGGGGCACGCCAAGAGGAGTCCTACTCCCTCCTTTCCTTGTCCAAGTAGAAGAGGGGGGAGGAAGGGAGAGAGGGGAGGAAGGAAAGGGGGCGCCGCCCCCCTCCTTGTCCTATTCGGACTAGAGGGGGAGGGGGGCGCGACCTGGCCTGGCCGCCCCTCCTCTTCTCCACTTTGGGCCCATGAGGCCTATTAAACCCCCGAGGGGCTTCCGGTAACCGTCGGTACTCAGGTATATATATATCCGATAACCCCTGGAACTATTCCGGTGTCCGAATATAGTCGTCCAATATATCAATCTTCATGTCTCGACCATTTTGAGACTCCTCGTCATGTCCGTGATCACATCCGGGACTCCGAACTACCTTCAGTACATCAAAACATGTAAACTCATAATATAACTGTCATCTAACTTTAAGCGTGCGGACCCTACGGATTCGAGAACAATGTAGACATGACCGAGACATGTTTTCGGTCAATAACCAATAGTGGAACCTGGATGCTCATATTGGCTCCCACATATTCTACGAAGATCTTTATCGGTCAAACCGCATAACAACATACGTTGTTCCCTTTGTCATCGGTATGTTACTTGCCCGAGATTCGATCGTCGGTATCCAATACCTAGTTCAATCTCGTTACTGGCAAGTCTCTTTACTCGTTACGTAATGCATCATTCCGTAACTAACTTATTAACTACATTGCTTGCAAGGCTTATAGTGATGTGCATTACCGAGAGGGCCCAGAGATACCTCTCCGACAATCGGAGTGACAAAACCTAATCTCGAAATACGTCAACCCAACATGTACCTTTGGAGACACCTGTAGTACTCCTTTATAATCACCCAGTTACGTTGTGACGTTTGGTAGCACCCAAAGTGTTCCTCCGGTAAACGGGAGTTGCATAATCTCATAGTTACAGGAACATGTATAAGTCATGAAGAAAGCAACAACAACATACTAAACGATCAAGTGCTAAGCTAACAGAATGGGTCAAGTCAATCACATCATTCTCCTAATGATGTGATCCCGTTAATCAAATGACAACTCTTTTGTCCATGGTTAGGAAACATAACCATCTTTGATAAACGAGCTAGTCAAGTAGAGGCATACTAGTGACACTATGTTTGTCTATGTATTCACACATGTATTATGTTTCCGGTTAATACAATTCTAGCATGAATAATAAACATTTATCATGATATAAGGAAATAAATAATAACTTTATTATTGCCTCTAGGGCATATTTCCTTCACACTAGCCCACCAGGGGCTGGTTCCCCTCCCACTTCAGCCCATGGGGCCCTCCGGGATGGGTGGCCCCACCCGGTGGACCCCCGGGACCCTTCCGGTGGTCCCGGTACAATACCGGTGACCCCCAAAACTTTCCCGATGGCCGAAACTCAACTTCTCATATATAATTCTTTACCTCCGGAACATTCCGGAACTCCTCGTGACGTCCAGGATCTCATTTGGGACTCCGAACAACTTTCGGTTTGCTGCATACAAATATCTCTACAACTCTAGCGTCACCGAACCTTAAGTGTGTAGACCCTACGGGTTCGGGAGACACGTAGACATGACCGAGACGGCTCTCCGGTCAATAACCAACAGCGGGATCTGGATACCCATGTTGGCTCCCACATGCTCCTCGATGATCTCATCGGATGAACCATGATGTCGAGGATCCAGGCAACCCCGTATACAATTCCCTTTGTCAATCGGTATGTTACTTGCCCGAGATTCAATCGTCGGTATCCCAATACCTCGTTCAATCTCGTTACCGGCAAGTCACTTTACTCGTACCGTAATGCATGATCCCGTGACCAGACACTTGGTCACTTTGAGCTCATTATGATGATGCATTACCGAGTGGGCCCAGAGATACCTCTCCGTCATACGGAGTGACAAATCCCAGTCTCGATCCGTGTCAACCCAACAGACACTTTTGGAGATACCCGTAGTATACCTTTATAGTCACCCAGTTACGTTGTGACGTTTGGTACACCCAAAGCACTCCTACGGTATCCGGGAGTTACACGATCTCATGGTCTAAGGAAAAGATACTTGACATTGGAAAAGCTCCAGCAAACGAACTACACGATCTTGTGCTATGCTTAGGATTGGGTCTAGTCCATCACATCATTCTCCTAATGATGTGATCCCGTTATCATGACATCCAATGTCCATAGTCAGGAAACCATGACTATCTGTTGATCAAGGAGCTAGTCAACTAGAGGCTCACTAGGGACATGTTGTGGTCTATGTATTCACACATGTATTACGATTTTCTGGATAATACAGTTATAGCATGAATAAAAGACAATTATCATGAACAAGGAAATATAATAATAATCCTTTTATTATTGCCTCTAGGGCATATTTCCAACAATATTGGTGTAAAGCGCATGAAGAAACTCCATACTGATGGACTTCTGAAATCACTTGATTATGAATCACTTGGCACTTGCGAACCATGCCTCATGGGCAAGATGACTAAAACGCCGTTCTCCGGAACTATGGAGCGAGCAACAGATATATTGGAAGTCATACATACCGATGTATGCGGTCCAATGAACGTTGAGGCTCACGGCGGGTATCATTATTTTCTCACCTTCACAGATGATTTGAGCAGATATGGGTATATCTACTTAATGAAACATAAGTCTGAAACATTTGAAAAGTTTAAAGAATTTCAGAGTGAAGTAGAAAATCATCGTAACAAGAAAATAAAGTTTCTACGATCTGATCGTGGAGGAGAATATTTGAGTTACGAGTTTGGTTTACATTTGAAACAATGCGGAATAGTTTCGCAACTCACGCCACCTGGAACACCACAACGTAATGGTGTGTTCGAACGTCGTAATCGCACTTTACTAGATATGGTGCGATCTATGATGTCTCTTACTGATTTAGCGCCATCGTTTTGGGGTTATGCTTTAGAGACGTCTGTGTTCACATTAAATAGGGCACCATCAAAATCCGTTGAGACGACGCCTTATGAACTGTGGTTTGGCAAGAAACCAAAGTTGTCGTTTCTTAAAGTTTGGGGCTGCGATGCTTATGTAAAGAAACTTCAACCAGATAAGCTCCAACCCAAATCGGAGAAATGTGTCTTCATAGGATACCCAAAGGAGACTATTGGGTACACCTTCTATCACAGATCTGAAGGCAAGACTTTTGTTGCTAAATTTGGATCCTTTCTAGAGAAGGAGTTTCTCTCAAAAGAAGTGAGTGGGAGGAAAGTAACTTGATGAGGTAACTGTACCTGCTCCCTTATTGGAAAGTAGTTCATCACATAAATCGATTCCTGTGACAACTACACCAGTTAGTGAGGAAGCTAATGATATTGAAACTTTAGATCAAGTTACTACCGAACCTCGTAGGTCAACCAGAGTAAGATCTGCACCAGAGTGGTACGGTAATCCTGTTCTGGAAGTCATGTTACTTGACCATGACGAACCTATGAACTATGAGGAAGCGATGATGAGCCTAGATTCCGCAAAATGGCTTGAGGCCATGAAATCTGAGATGGGATCCATGTATGAGAACAAAGTGTGGACTTTGGTTGACTTGCCCGATGATCGGCAGGCCATTGAGAATAAATGGATCTTCAAGAAGAAGACTGACGCTGATGGTAATGTTACTGTCTACAAAGCTCGACTTGTTGCGAAATGTTTTCGACAAGTTCAAGGGGTTGACTACGATGAGACTTTCTCACCCGTAGCGATGCTTAAGTCTGTCCGAATCATGTTAGCAATTGCCGCATTTTATGATTATGAAATTTGGCAAATGGATGTCAAAACTGCATTCCTGAATGGATTTCTGGAAGAAGAGTTGTATATGACGCAACCAGAAGGTTTTGTTGATCCAAAGGATGCTAACAAAGTGTGCAAGCTCCAGCGATCCATTTATGGACTGGTGTAAGCCTCTCGGAGTTGGAATAAATGCTTTGATAGTGTGATCAAAGCATATGGTTTTATACAGACTTTTGGAGAAGCCTGTATTTACAAGAAAGTGAGTGGGAGCTCTGTAGCATTTCTGATTTTATATGTGGACGACATATTATTAATTGGAAATGATATAGAATTTCTAGATAGCATAAAAGGATACTTGAATAAAAGTTTTTCAATGAAAGACCTCGGTGAAGCTGCTTACATATTGGGCATCAAGATCTATAGAGATAGATCAAGACGCTTAATTGGACTTTCACAAAGTACATACCTTGATAAAGTTTTGAAAAAGTTCAAAATGGATCAAGCAAAGAAAGGGTTCTTGCCTGTAATACAAGGTGTGAAATTGAGTCAGACTCAATGCCTGACCACTGCAGAAGATAGAGAGAAAATGAAAGAAGTTCCCTATGCTTCAGCCATAGGCTCTATCATGTATGAAATGTTGTGTACCAGACCTGATGTATGCTTAGCAATAAGGTTAGCAGGGAGGTACCAAAGTAATCCAGGAGTGGATCACTGGACAGCGGTCAAGAATATCCTGAAATACCTGAAAAGGACTAAGGATATGTTTCTCGTTTATGGAGGTGACAAAGAGCTAGTTGTAAATGGTTACGTCGATGCAAGCTTTGACACTGATCCGGACGATTCTAAATCGCAAACCGGATACGGGTTTTTATTAAACGGTGGAGCTGTAAGTTGGTGCAGTTCTAAACAAAGCGTCGTGGCGGTATCTACATGTGAAGCGGAGTACATAGCTGCTTCGGAAGCAGCAAATGAAGGAGTCTGGATGAAGGAGTTCATTTCCAATCTAGGTGTCATACCTAGTGCATCGGGACCAATGAAGATCTTCTGTGACAATACTGGTGCAATTGCCTTGGCAAAGGAATCCAGATTTCACAAGAGGACCAAGCACATCAAAAGACGCTTCAATTCCATCCGGAATCAAGTCCATGTGGGAGACATAGAGATTTTGCAAGATACATACGGATCTGAATGTTGCAGACCCATTGACTAAGCCTCTTCCACGAGCAAAACATGATCAGCACCAAGACTCCATGGGTGTTAGAATCATTACTGTGTAATCTAGATTATTGACTCTAGTGCAAGTGGGAGACTGAAGGAAATATGCCCTAGAGGCAATAATAAAGTTATTATTTATTTCCTTATATCATGATAAATGTTTATTATTCATGCTAGAATTGTATTAACCGGAAACATAATACATGTGTGGATACATAGACAAACATAGTGTCACTAGTATGCCTCTACTTGACTAGCTCGTTTATCAAAGATGGTTATGTTTCCTAACCATGGACAAAAGAGTTGTCATTTGATTAACGGGATCACATCATTAGGAGAATGATGTGATTGATTTGACCCATTCCGTTAGCTTAGCACTTGATCGTTTAGTATGTTGTTGTTGCTTTCTTCATGACTTATACATGTTCCTGTAACTATGAGATTATGCAACTCCCGTTTACCGGAGGAACACTTTGGGTGCTACCAAACGTCACAACGTAACTGGGTGATTATAAAGGAGTACTACAGGTGTCTCCAAAGGTACATGTTGGGTTGGCGTATTTCGAGATTAGGTTTTGTCACTCCGATTGTCGGAGAGGTATCTCTGGGCCCTCTCGGTAATGCACATCACTATAAGCCTTGCAAGCAATGTAGCTAATAAGTTAGTTACGGAATGATGCATTACGTAACGAGTAAAGAGACTTGCCAGTAACGAGATTGAACTAGGTATTGGATACCGACGATCGAATCTCGGGCAAGAAACATACCGATGACAAAGGGAACAATGTATGTTGTTATGCGATTTGACCGATAAAGATCTTCGTAGAATATGTGGGAGCCAATATGAGCATCCAGGTTCCGCTATTGGTTATTGACCGAGAATAGTTCTAAGTCATGTCTACATTGTTCTCGAACCAGTAGGGTCCGCACGCTTAAGGTTTCGATGACAGTTATATTATGAGTTTATGAGTTTTGATGTACCGAAGGAGTTCGGAGTCCCGGATGAGATCAGGGACATGACGAGGAGTCTCGAAATGGTCGAGACGTAAAGATCGATATATTGGACGACTATATTCGGACTTCGGAAAGGTTCCGAGTGATTCGAGTATTTTTCGGAGTACCGGAGAGTTACGGGAATTCGCCGGGGAGTATATGGGCCTTATTGGGCCATACGGAAATAGAGGAGAGATGCCAAAAGGAAGGAGGCATGTGCCCCCCCTCTGGTCCGAATTGGACAAGGGGGGCAGCCTCCTTTTCCTTTTCCCTCTCCTCCTCTTTTCTTCTCCAACAAGGAAAGGAGGAGTCCTACTCCCGATGGGAGTAGGACTCCCCCCTTGGTGCGCCTCCTCCATAGGCCGGCCGCCTCCCCCCTTGCTCCTATATATATGGGGGCAGGGGGGCACCCCAAAGACACAACAACAATTGATCCTTGAGATCTATTAGGCGTGTGCGGTGCCCCCCTCCACCATAGTCCTCCTCGATAATATTGTAGCGGTGCTTAGGTGAAGCCCTGCGACGGTAGAACATCAAGATTGTCACCACGCCGTCGTGCTGACGGAACTCTCCCTCGATACTCGGCTGGATCGGAGTTCGAGGGACGTCATCGAGGTGAACGTGTGCTAGAACTCGGAGGTGCCGTAGTTTCAGTGCTTGATCGGTCGGGCCGTGAAGACGTACGACTACATCAACCGCATTGCTCTAACACTTCCGCTTTTGGTCTACAAGGGTATGTAGATTACACTCTCCCCTCTCGTTGCTATGCATCACCATGATCTTGCGTGTGCGTAGGAAAATTTTGAAATTACTACGTTCCCCAACGGTGGTATCAGAGCCTAGGTTTTATGCTTTGATGTTATTTGCACGAGTAGAACACAAGTGAGTTGTGGGCGATACAAGTCATACTGCTTACCAGCATGTCATACTTTGGTTCACCGGTATTGTTGGATGAAGCGGCCCGGACCGACATTATGCGTACACTTACGCGAGACTGGTTTTACCGCCGTGCTTCGCACACAGGTGGCTAGCGGGTGTCTGTTTCTCCAACTTTAGTTGAACCGAGTGTGGCTACGCCCGGTCCTTGAGAAGGTTAAAACAACACTAACTTGACGAACTATCGTTGTGGTTTTGATGCATAGGTAAGAACGGTTCTTGCTCAGCCCGTAGCAGCCACGTAAAATTTGCAACAACAAAGTAGAGGACGTCTAACTTGTTTTTGCAGGGCATGTTGTGATGTGATATGGTCAAGACGTGATGAGATATAAGTTGTTGTATGAGATGATCATGTTTTGTTGAAGTTATCGGCAACTGGCAGAAGCCCTATGGTTGTCTCTTTGTTGCATAAGATGCAAGTGCCATATAATTGCTTTACTTTATCGCTATACGATAGCAATAGTTGCAAGAGCAATAGTTGGCGAGACGACCATGTAACAGCACATTGATATAGATCAAGATGATGAAGATCATGGTGTCGTGCCGGTAACGATAGAGATCATGATAGTACTTTGGAGATGGAGATCACAAGCACAAGATGATGATGGCCATATCATATCACTTATATTGATTGCATGTGATGTTTATCTTTTATACATCTTATTTTGCTTAGTTTGACGGTAGCATTTTAAGATGATCTCTCACTAAATTATCAAGAAGTGTTCTCCCTGAGTATGCACCATTGCGAAAGTTCTTCGTGCTGAGACACCACGTGATGATCGGGTGTGATAGGCTCTATGTTCAAATACAACGGGTGCAAAACAGTTGCACACGCGGAATACTCAGGTTAAACTTGACGAGCCTAGCATATAACAGATATGGCCTCGGAACACAGAGACCGAAAGGTCGAACGTGAATCATATAGTAGATATGATCAACATATTGATGTTCACTGTTGAAACTACTCCATCTCACGTGACGATCGGACATGGTGTAGTTGATATGGATCACGTAATCACTTAGAGGATTAGAGGGATGTCTATCTAAGTGGGAGTTCTTAAGTAATATGATTAATTGAACTTAAATTTATCATGAACTTAGTCCTGGTAGTATTTTGCAAATTATGTTGTAGATCAATAGCTTGCATTGTTGCTTTCATATGTTTATTTTGATATGTTCCTAGAGAAAATTGAGTTGAAAGATGTTAGTAGCAATGATGCGGATTTAATCCGTGATCTGAGGATTATCCTCGTTACTACACAGAAAAATTATGTCCTTGATGCACCACTAGGTGACAGACCTATTGCAGGAGCAGATGCAGACGTTATGAATGTTTGGCTAGCTCAATATGATGACTACTTGATAGTTTTGTGCACCATGCTTTATGGCTTAGAACCGGGACTACAAAAACGTTTTTGAAACGTCATGGAACATATAAGATGTTTCAAGAGATGAAATTGATATTTCAGACTCATGCCCGTGTCAAGAGGTATGAGACCTTTGACAAATACTTCGCCTAAAAGATGGAGGAGAATTGCTCAACTAGTGAGCAAGTACTTAGATTGTCTGAGTACTACAATCGCTTGAATCAAGTGGGAGTTAATCTTCCAGATAACATAGTGATTGGCAGAGTTCTCTAGTCACCATCACCAAGTTACTAGAACTTCGTGATGAACTATAATGCAAGGGATGACGAAAACAATTCCCGAGCTCTTCGTGATGCTGAAATCGACGAAGGTAGAAATCAAGAAAGAGCATCAAGTGTTGATGATTGACAAGACCACTAGTTTCAAGAAAAGGGAAAAGGGAAAGAAAAGGGAACTTCAAGAAGAATGACAAGCAAGTTGTCACTCCCACGAAGAAGCCCAAAGCTAAACCAAAGCTTGAAACTGAGTGCTTACACTGCAAAGGAAATGGTCACTGGGAACGGAAATACCCTGAATATTTGGTGGATAAGAAGGATGGCAGAGTGAACAAGGGTATATTTGATATACAGATTATTGATGTGTACCTTACTAGTGTTTATAGTAGCCCCTGAGTATTTGATACTTGTTCGGTTGCTAAAAATTAGTGACTCGAAACAGGAGTTACAGAATAAACAGAGACTAGTTGAGGGTAAAGTGACGATGTGTATTGGAAGTGGTTCCAAGATTGATATGATCATCATCGCACACTCCCTATACTTTCGGGATTAGTGTTAAACCTAAATAAATGTTATTTGGCGTTTGCGTTGAGCATGAATATGATTTGATCATGTTTATTGCGATACGGTTATTCATTTAAAGTCAGAGAATAATTGTTGTTCTGTTTACATGAATAAAACCTTCGATGGTCATACACCCAATGAAAATAGTTTGTTGGATCTCGATCGTAGTAATACACATATTCATAATATTGATGCCAAAAGATGCAAAGTTGATAATGATAGTGCAACTTATTTGTGGCACTGCTGTTTGGGTCATATCGGTGTAAAGCGCATGAAGAAACTCCATAAAGATGGATTTTTGGAATCTCTTGGTTATGAATCATTTGATGCTTGCGAACCGTGCCTTTTGGGCAAGATGACTAAAACTCCATTCTCCGGAACAATGGAACGAGCTAGTGACTTATTGGAAATAATACATACCGATGTATGCGGTCCAATGAGTATTGATGCTCGTGGCGGGTATCGTTATTTTCTGACCTTCACAAGATGATTTGAGCAGATATGAGTATATCTACTTAATGAAGCACAAGTCTGAAACATTTGAAAAGTTCAAAGAAATTCAGAGTGAAGTGGAGAATCATCGTAACAAGAAAATAAAGTTTCTACGATCTGATCATGGAGACGAATATTTGAGTTATGAGTTTGGTCTTCAATTAAAACAATATGGAATAGTTTCACAAACTCATGCCACCTGGAACACTACAAGCATTATGGTGTGTCCGAACGTCGTAACCGCACTTTATTGGATATGGTGCGATCTATGATGTCTCTTATCGGTTTACCACTATCGTTTTGGGGTTATGCATTAGAGACAGCTGCATTCACGTTAAATAGGGCACCATCTAAATCCGTTGAGACGACACCGTATGAACTATGGTTTAGCAATGAACCTAAGCTGTCGTTTCTTAAAGTTTGGGGTTGCAATGCTTATGTGAAAAAGTTTCAGCATGATAAGCTCAAACCCAAATCGGAGAAGTGCGTCTTCATAGAATACCCAAAAGAGACTGTTGGGTACACCTTCTATCACAGATCTGAAGGCAAGATTTTCGTTGCAAAATTCGGATCCTTTCTAGAGAAGGAGTTTCTCTCGAAAGAAGTGAGTGGGAGGAAAGTAAAACTTGATGAGGTAACTGTACCTGCTCCCTTATTGGAAAGTAGTTCGTCACAAGAACCGGTTCCTGTGACAACTACACCAATCAGTGAGGAAGCTAATGATATTGATCATGAAACTTCAGATCAAATTTCTACTGAACCTCGTAGGTCTACCAGAGTAAGATCCGCACCAGAGTGGTACGGTAATCCTGTTCTGGAAGTCATGTTACTTGACCATGATGAACCTACGAACTATGAGGAAGCGATGATGAGCCCAGATTCCGCGAAATGGCTTGAGGCCATGAAATCTGAGATAGGATCCATGTATGAGAATAAAGTATGGACTTTTATTGACTTGCTCGATGATCAGCAAGCCATGTTAAATAAATGGATCTTCAAGAGGAAGACGGACACTGATAGTAGTGTTACTATCTACTAAGCTCGACTTGTTGCGAAAGGTTTTCGACAAGTTCAAGGTGTTGAATACGATGATACTTTCTCACTCGTATCGATGCTTAAGTCTGTTCGAATCATGTTAGCAATTGCCACATTTTATGAAATCTGGCAAATGGATGTAAAAACTGCATTCCTTAATGGATTTATTAAAGAAGAGTTGTATATGATGCAACCAGAAGGTTTTGTCAATCCTAAAGGTGCTAACAAAATGTGCAAGCTCCAACGATCCATCAATGGACTGGTGCAAGCATCTCGGAGTTGGAATATACGCTTTGATGAGTTGATCAAAGCATATGGTTTTATACAGACTTTTGGAAAGGCCTGTATTTACAAGAAAGTGAGTGGGAGCTCTGTAGCATTTCTGATATTATATGTGCAAGACATATTGTTGATTGGAAATGATATAGAATTTCTGGATAGCATAAAAGGATACTTGAATAAAAGGTTTTTCAATGAAAGACCTCGGTGAAGCTGCTTACATATTGAGCATCAAGATCTATTGAGATAGATCAAGACGCTTGATAAGTTTTTCAATAAGTACATACCTTGTCAAGATTTTGAAATAGTTCAAAATGGAACAGTCAAAGAAAGAGTTCTTGCCTGTGTTGCAAAGGTGTGAAATTGAGTAAGACTCAAGACCCGACCAGGGCAGAAAATAGAAAGAGAATGAAAGTCATTCCCTATGCATCAGTCATAGGTTCTATAAAAGTATGCCATGCTATGGACCAGACCTATTGTATACTCTGCCCTGGTTTGGCAAGGGAGTACAATAGTGATCTAGGAGTAGATCACTGGACATTGGTCAAAATTATCCTTAGTAGAATAAGGATATGTTTCTCGATTATGGAGGTGATAAAAGAGTTCGTCGTAAAGAGTTACATCGATGCAAGCTTTTACACCGATCCAGATGACTCTAAGTCTCAATCTGGATACATATTGAAAGTGGGAGCAATTAGCTAGAATAGCTCCGTGCAAAGCATTGTAGACATAGAATATTTGCAAAATACATACGACTCTGTAATATGACAGACCCGTTGACTAAACTTCTCTCACGAGCAAAACATGATCATACCTTAGTACTCTTTGGGTGTTAATCACGTAGCGATGTGAACTAGCTTATGGACTCTAGTAAACCTTTTGGGTGTTGATCACATGACGATGTGAACTATGGGTATTAATCACATACAGATGTGAATATTGGTGTTAAATCACATGATGATGTGAACTAGATTATTGACTCTAGTGCAAGTGGGAGACTGAAGGAAATATGCCCTAGAGGCAATAATAAAGTTATTATTTATTTCCTTATATCATGATAAATGTTTATTATTCATGCTAGAATTGTATTAACCGGAAACATAATACATGTGTGAATACATAGACAAACATAGTGTCACTAGTATGCCTCTACTTGACTAGCTCGTTTATCAAAGATGGTTATGTTTCCTAACCATGGACAAAAGAGTTGTCATTTGATTAACGGGATCACATCATTAGGAGAATGATGTGATTGACTTGACCCATTCTGTTAGCTTAGCACTTGATCGTTTAGTATGTTGCTGTTGCTTTCTTCATGACTTATACATGTTCCTGTAACTATGAGATTATGCAACTCCCGTTTACCGGAGGAACACTTTGGGTGCTACCAAACGTCACAACGTAACTGGCTGATTATAAAGGAGTACTACAGGTGTCTCCAAAGGTACATGTTGGGTTGGCGTATTTCGAGATTAGGTTTTGTCACTCTGATTGTCGGAGAGGTATCTCTGGGTCCTCTCGGTAATGCACATCACTATAAGCCTTGCAAGCAATGTAGCTAATAAGTTAGTTACGGAATGATGCATTACGTAACGAGTAAAGAGACTTGCCAGTAACGAGATTGAACTAGGTATTGGATACTGACGATCGAATCTCGGGCAAGTAACATACCGATGACAAAGGGAACAACGTATGTTGTTATGCAGTTTGACCGATAAAGATCTTCGTAGAATATGTGGGAGCCAATATGAGCATCCAGGTTCCGCTATTGGTTATTGACCGAGAATAGTTCTAAGTCATGTCTACATTGTTCTCGAACCCGTAGAGTCCGCACGCTTAAGGTTTCGATGACAGTTATATTATGAGTTTATGAGTTTTGATGTACCGAAGGAGTTCGGAGTCCCGGATGAGATCGGGGACATGACGAGGAGTCTCGAAATGGTCGAGACGTAAAGATCGATATATTGAACGACTATATTCGGACTTCGGAAAGGTTCCGAGTGATTCGGGTATTTTTCGGAGTACCGGAGAGTTACGGGAATTCGCCGGGGAGTATATGGGCCTTATTGGGCCATACGGGAATAGAGGAGAGAGGCCGAGAGGAAGGAGGCCTGCGCCCCCCCTCTGGTCCGAATTGGACAAGGGGGGCAGCCCCCTTTTCCTTTTCCCTCTCCTCCTCTTTTCTTCTCCAACAAGGAAAGGAGGAGTCCTACTCCCGGTGGGAGTAGGACTCCCCCCTTGGTGCGCCTCCTCCATAGGCCGGCCGCCTCCCCCCTTGCTCCTATATATATGGGGGCAGGGGGGCACCCCAAAGACACAACAACAATTGATCCTTGAGATCTATTGGCCGTGTGCGGTGCCCCCCTCCACCATAGTCCTCCTCGATAATATTGTAGCGGTGCTTAGGCGAAGCCCTGCGATGGTAGAACATCAAGATCGTCACCATGCCGTCGTGCTGACGGAACTCTCCCTTGATACTCGGCTGGATTGGAGTTCGAGGGACGTCATCGAGCTGAACGTGTGCTTGAACTCGGAGGTGCCGTAGTTTCGGTGCTTGATCGGTCGGGCCGTGAAGACGTACGACTACATCAACCGCGTTGTTCTAACGGTTCCGCTTTCGGTCTACAAGGGTATGTAGATTACACTCTCCCCTCTCGTTGCTATGCATCACCATGATCTTGTGTGTGCGTAGGAAAATTTTGAAATTACTACGTTCCCCAACATGGTGCGCCCCCCCTTTGGCCCCCCCTGCGCCTAGGGTTGGGAACCCTAGGGGAGGGGGCGCCTCCACTTGCCTTGGGGGGCAAGGCACCCCCTTGGCCGGCGCCCCCCTAGGAGATCCCATCTCCTAGGGCCGGCGCCCCCCCTGGGGACCCTATATATAGAGGGGTGGAGGGAGGGAAGCCGCACCCTTGCACTTGGTGCCTCCATTCCCCCTTGCTACACCTCTCCCTCCCGCAGACGCTTGGCGAAGCCCTGTCGGGATCCCTGCTACATCCACCACCACGCCGTCGTGCTGCTGGATCTTCATCAACCTCTCCTTCCCCCTTTCTGGATCAAGAAGGAGGAGATGTCACGCTGACCGTACGTGTGTTGAACGCGGAGGTGTCGTCCGTTCGGCGCTAGGATCTCCGGTGATTTGGATGACGACGAGTACGACTCCCTCAACCCCGTTCCCCTGAACGCTTCCGCTTGATATACAAGGGTATGTAGATGCACTCCTATCTCTCGTTGCTAGATGAACTCATAGATTGATCTTGGTGAAACCGTAGGAATTTTTTTATTTTCTGCAACGTTCCCCAACAGTGGCATCATGAGCCTGGTCTATGCGTAGTTCTCTTTGCATGAGTAGAACACAAATCTGTTGTGGGCGTAGATGTTGTCAACTTTCTTGCCGCTATTAGTCTTATTTTGCTTCAGCGGTATTGTGGGATGAAGCGGCCCAGACCGACCTTACACGTACGCTTACGTGAGACAGGTTCCACCGACTGACATGCACTAGTTGCATAAGGTGGCTAGCGGGTGTCTGTCTCTCCCACTTTAGTTGGAGCGGATTTGATGAAAAGGGTCCTTATGAAGGGTAAATAGAAGTTGACAAATCATGTTGTGGCTTTTTCGTAGGTAAGAAAACGTTCTTGCTAGAACCCTATTGCAGCCACGTAAAAGATGCAACAACAACTAGAGGACGTCAAACTTGTTTTTGCAGCAATTGCTTTGTGATGTGATATGGCCAAAAGTTGTGATGAATGATGAATGATATATTGTGATGTATGAGATCATGTTCTTGTAATAGGAATCACGACTTGCATGTCGATGAGTATGACAACCGGCAGGAGCCATAGGAGTTGTCTTAATTATTGTATGACCTGCGTGTCAATGATTTAACGCCATGTAATTACCTTACTTTATTGCTAAACCGTTAGCTATACTAGTAGAAGTAATAGTTGGTGAGCAACTTCATGGAGACACGATGATGGAGATCATGATGATGGAGATCATGGTGTCATGCCGGTGACGAAGATGATCATGGAGCCCCGAAGATGGAGATCAAAGGAGCTATATGATATTGGCCATATCATGTCACTACTATTTGATTGCATGTGATGTTTATCATGTTTTTGCATCTTGTTTACTTAGAACGACGGTAGTAAATAAGATGACCCCTCATAATAATTTCAAGAAAGTGTTCCCCCTAACTGTGCGCCGTTGCGACAGTTCGTTGTTTCGAAGCACCACGTGATGATCGGGTGTGATAGATTCTAACATTCACATACAACGGGTGTAAGACAGATTTACACATGCAAAACACTTAGGTTAACTTGACGAGCCTAGCATGTACAGACATGGCCTCGGAACACAAGAGACCGAAAGGTCGAACATGAGTCGTATGGAAGATACGATCAACATGGAGATGTTCACCGATGATGACTAGTCCGTCTCACGTGATGATCGGACACGGCCTAGTCGATTCGGATCATGTAACACTTAGATGACTAGAGGGATGTCTAATCTGAGTGGGAGTTCATTAAATAATTTGATTAGATGAACTTAATTATCATGAACTTAGTCTAAAATCTTTGCAAAAAATGTCTTGTAGATCAAATGGCCAACACTCATGTCAACATGAACTTCAACGCGTTCCTAGAGAAAACCAAGCTGAAAGATGATGGCAGCAACTATATGGACTGGGTCCGGAACCTGAGGATCATCCTCATAGCTGCCAAGAAAGCATATGTCCTAGAAGGACTGCTAGGTGAAGCACCCATCCTAGAGAACCAAGACGTTATGAACGCTTGGTAGTCACGTGCTGATGATTACTCCCTCATTCAGTGTGGCATGCTTTACAGTTTAGAACCGGGGCTCCAAAAGCGTTTTGAGCAACATGGAGCATATGAGATGTTCGAGGAGCTGAAAATGGTTTTCCAAGCTCACGCCCGGGTCGAGAGATATGAAGTCTCCGACAAGTTCTATAGTTGTAAGATGGAGGAAAATAGTTCTATCAGTGAGCACATACTCAAAATGTCTAGGTTGCACAACCGCCTGTCCCAGCTGGACATTAACCTCCCAGACGAGGCGGTCATTGACAGAATCCTTCAGTCGCTCCCACCGAGCTACAAGAGCTTTGTGATGAACTACAATATGCAGGTGATGGTGAAAACTATTCCTGAAGTATTTTCAATGCTGAAGTCAGCAGAGGTAGAAATCAAAAAGGAACATCAAGTGTTGATGGTCAATAAAACCACCAAGTTCAAGAAAGGCAAGGGTAAGAAGAACTTCAAGAAGGACGGCAAGGATGTTGCCGCGCCCGGTAAGCCAGTTGCCGGGAAGAAGTCAGAGAATGGACCCAAGCCTGAGACTGAGTGCTTTTATTGCAAAGGGAAGGGTCACTGGAAGCGGAACTGCCCCAAATACTTAGCGGACAAGAAGGCCGGCAACACTAAAGGTATATGTGATATACATGTAATCGATGTGTACCTTACCAGTGCTTGTAGTAGCTCCTGGGTATTTGATACCGGTGTCGTTGCTCATATTTGTAACTCAAAGCAGGAGCTGCGGAATAAGCGGAGACTGGCGAAGGACGAGGTGACGATGCGCGTCGGGAATGGTTCCAAGGTCGATGTGATTGCCGTCGGCACGCTACCTCTACATTTACCCACAGGATTAGTTTTAAACCTCAATAATTGTTATTTAGTGCCAAGTTTGAGCATGAACATTGTATCTGGATCTCGTTTAATACGATATGGCTACTCATTCAAATCCGAGAATAATGGTTGTTCTATTTATATGAGAGATATGTTTTATGGTCATGCCCCGATGGTCAATGGTTTATTCTTGATGAATCTCGAACGTAATGTTACACATATTCATACTGTGAATACCAAAAGATGTAAAGTTGATAACGATAGTCCCAGATACTTGTGGAACTACCGCCTTGGTCATATTGGTGTCAAGCGCATGAAGAAGCTCCATGCAGATGGACTTTTAGAGTCTCTCGATTAAGAATCATTTGACACATGCGAACCATGCCTCATGGGCAAAATGACCAAGACTCCGTTCTCCGGAACAATGGAGCGAGCAACCAACTTATTGGAAATCATACATACTGATGTGTGCAGTCCAATGAGCGTTGAGGCTCGCGGAGGATATCGTTATGTTCTCACTCTCACTGATGACTTGAGTAGATATGGGTATGTCTACTTGATGAAACACAAGTCTGAGACCTTTGAAAAGTTCAAGGAATTTCAGAATGAAGTAGAGAATCAACATGACCGAAAAATAAAGTTCTTACGATCAGATCGTGGAGGAGAATATTGAAGTCACGAATTTGGTATGCACTTAAGTAAATGTGGAATCGTTTCACAACTCATGCCGCCTGGAACACCTAGCGTAATGGTGTGTCCGAACGTCGTAATCGCACTCTATTGGATATGGTGCGATCTATGATGTCTCTTACCGATATACCGCTATCATTTTGGGGATACGCTCTAGAGACACCTACATTCACTTTAAATAGGGCTCCGTCTAAATCCGTTGAGACGACACCGTATGAATTATGGTTTAGGAAGAAACCTAAGATGTCGTTTCTAAAAGTTTGGGGATGCGATGCTTATGTCAAGAAACTTCAACCTGAAAAGCTCGAACCCAAGTCGGAAAAATGCATCTTCATAGGATACCCTAAGGAAACCATTGGGTATACCTTCTACCTTAGATCCGAAGGCAAGATCTTTGTTGCCAAGAACGGATCCTTTCTGGAAAAAGAGTTTCTCTCGAAAGGAGTAAGTGGGAGGAAAGTAGAACTCAATGAAGTACTACCTCTTGAACCGGAAAGTAGTGCAGCTCAGGAAAATGTTCCTGTGGTGCCTACACCGACTAGAGAGGAAATTAATGATGATGATCAAGGTACTTCGGATCAAGTTGCTACTGAACTTCGTAGGTCCAAAAGGACACGTTCCACACCAGAGTGGTATGGCAACCCTGTCCTGGAGATCATGTTGTTAGACAACGGTGAACCTTCGAACTTTGAAGAAGCGATGGCGGGCCCAGATTCCAACAAATGGCTTGAAGCCATGCAATCCGAGATAGAATCCATGTATGAAAACAAAGTATGGACTTTGACAGACTTGCCCAATGATCAGCGAGCGATAGAAAACAAATGGATCTTTAAGAAGAAGAGGGACGCAGATGGTAATGTTACCATCTATAAAGCTCGACTTGTCGCTAAGGGTTATCAGCAAGTTCAAGGGATTGACTACGATGAGACTTTCTCTCCCGTAGCGAAGCTGAAGTCCGTCCGAATCATGTTAGCAATTGCCGCATACTATGATTATGAGATATGGTAGATGGACGTCAAAACGGCATTCCTTAACGGCTATCTTAAGGAAGAACTGTATATGATGCAGCCGGAAGGTTTTGTCAATCCTAAGAATGCTAACAAGGTGTGCAAGCTCCAGCGATCCATTTATGGGCTGGTGCAAGCATCTCGGAGTTGGAACATTCGCTTTGATGAGATGATCAAAGCGTTTGGGTTTATGCAGACTTATGGAGAAGCCTGCGTTTACAAGAAAGTGAGTGGGAGCGCTGTAGCATTTCTCATATTATATGTAGATGACATACTTTTGATGGGAAATGATATAGAACTCTTGGACAACATTAAGTCCTACTTGAATAAGTGTGTTTCAATGAAGGACCTTGGAGAAGCTGCTTACATATTAGGCATCAAGATCTATAGGGATAGATCGAGACACCTCATAGGTCTTTCACGAAGCACATACCTTGATAAGATATTGAAGAAGTTCAATATGGATCAGTCCAAGAAAGGGTTCTTGCCTGTATTGCAAGGTGTGAGATTGAGCTCGGCTCAATGCCCGACCACGGCAGAAGATAAAGAAGAGATGAGTGTCATCCCCTATGCCTCAGCCATAGGGTCTATTATGTATGCCATGCTGTGTACCAGACCTGATGTAAACCTTGCCGTAAGTTTGGTAGGAAAGTACCAAAGTAATCCCGGCAAGGAACACTGGACAGCGGTCAAGAATATCCTGAAGTATCTGAAAAGGACAAAGGACATGTTTCTCGTTTATGGAGGTGACGAAGAGCTCGTCGTAAAGGGTTACGTCGATGCTAGCTTCGACACAGATCTGGATGACTCTAAGTCACAAACCGGATACGTGTATATGTTGAATCATGGAGCAGTGAGCTAGTGCAGTTGCAAGCAGAGCGTCGTGGCGGGATCTACATGTGAAGCGGAGTACATGGCAGCCTCGGAGGCAGTGCATGAAGCAATATGGATGAAGGAGTTCATCACCGACCTAGGAGTCATACCCAATGTGTCGGGGCCGATCACTCTCTTCTGTGACAACACTGGAGCTATTGCCCTTGCCAAGAAGACCAGGCACATCAAGCGTCGTTTCAACTCCATCCGTGAAAATGTTCAAGATGGAGACATAGATATTTGCAAAGTGCATACGGATCTGAATGTCGCAGATCCGTTGACTAAACCTCTTCCGCGAGCAAAACATGATCAACACCAGAACTCTATGGGTGTTCGATTCATCACAATGTAACTAGATTATTGACTCTAGTGCAAGTGGGAGACTGTTGGAAATATGCCCTAGAGGCAATAATAAAAGGATTATTATTATATTTCCTTGTTCATGATAATTGTATTTTATTCATGCTATAACTGTATTATCTAGGAAATCGTAATACACGTGTGAATACATAGACCACAAACATGTCTCTAGTGAGCCTCTAGTTGACTAGCTCGTTAATCAACAGATAGTCATGGTTTCCTGACTATGGACATTGGATGTCATTGATAACGGGATCACATCATTAGGAGAATGATGTGATGGACAAGACCCAATCCTAAGCATAACACAAGATCGTGTAGTTCGTTTGCTAGAGCTTTTCCAATGTAAAGTATCTTTTCCTTAGACCATGAGATCGTGTAACTCCCGGATACCGTAGGAGTGCTTTGGGTGTACAAAATGTCACAACGTAACTGGGTGACTATAAAGGTATACTACGGGTATCTCGGAAAGTGTCTGTTGGGTTGACACGGATCGAGACTGGGATTTGTCACTCCGTATGACGGAGAGGTATCTCTGGGCCCACTCGGTAATGCATCATCATAATGAGCTCAAAGTGACCAAGTGTCTGGTCATGGGATCATGCATTACGGTACGAGTAAAGTGACTTGCCGGTAACGAGATTGAACGAGGTATTGGGATACCGACGATTGAATCTCGGGCAAGTAACATACCGATTGACAAAGGGAATTGTATACGGGGTTGCCTGGATCCTCGACATCATGGTTCATCCGATGAGATCATCGAGGAGCATGTGGGAGCCAACATGGGTATCCAGATCCCGCTGTTGGTTATTGACCGGAGAGCCGTCTCGGTCATGTCTACGTGTCTCCCGAACCCGTAGGGTCTACACACTTAACGTTCGGTGACGCTAGAGTTGTAGAGATATTTGTATGCAGCAAACCGAAAGTTGTTCGGAGTCCCAAATGAGATCCTGGACGTCACGAGGAGTTCCGGAATGTTCCGGAGGTAAAGAATTATATATGAGAAGTTGAGTTTCGGCCATCGGGAAAGTTTTGGGGGTCACCGGTATTGTACCGGGACCACCGGAAGGGTCCCGGGGGTCCACCGGGTGGGGCCACCCATCCGGGAGGGCCCCATGGGCTGAAGTGGGAGGGGAACCAGCCCCTGGTGGGCTGGTGCGCCCCCCTTGGGCCCCCCTGCGCCTACGGTTGGGAACCCTAGGGGAGGGGGCACCTCCACTTGCCTTGGGGGGCAAGGCACCCCCCTTGGCCGCCGCCCCCCCTAGGAGATCCCATCTCCTAGGGCCGGCGCCCCCCTGGGTACCCTATCTATAGAGGGGGGAGGGAGGGAAGCCGCACCCTTGCACTTGGCACCTCCCTTCCCCCTTGCTACACCTCTCCCTCCCGCAGACGCTTGGCGAAGCCCTGCCGGGATCCCTGCTGCATCCACCACCACGCCGTCGTGCTGCTGGATCTTCATCAGCCTCTCCTTCCCCCTTGCTGGATTAAGAAGGAGGAGACGTCACGCTGACCGTACGTGTGTTGAACGCGGAGGTGCCGTCCGTTCGGCGCTAGGATCTCCGGTGATTTGGATCACGACGAGTACGACTCCCTCAACCCCGTTCCCTTGAACGCTTCCACTCGATCTACAAGGGTATGTAGATGCACTCCTCTCTCTCGTTGCTAGATGAACCCATAGATTGATCTTGGTGAAACCGTAGGAAATTTATTATTTTCTGCAACGTTCCCCAACAAATATGACCCAAACGGCAGTTCCACAAATAAGTTGCACTATCATTATCAACTCTGCATCTTTTGGCTTCAACATTATGAATATGTGTATCACTACTATCGAGATTCAATAAAAATAGACCACTCTTCAAGGGTGCATGACCATAAAAGATATTACTCATATAAATAGAACAACCATTATTCTCTGATTTAAATGAATAACCGTCTCGCATCAAACAAGATCCAAATATAATGTTCATGCTTAACGCTGGCACCAAATAACAATTATTTAGGTCTAAAACTAATCCCGAAGGTAGATGTAGAGGTAGCGTGTCGACTGCGATCACATCGACTTTCGAACCATTTCCCACGCGCATCGTCACCTTGTCCTTAGCCAATCTTTGCTTAATCCGTAGTCCCTGTTTCGAGTTGCGAATATTAGCAACAGAACCAGTATCAAATACCCAGGTGCTACTGCGAGCATTAGTAAGGTACACATCAATAACATGTATATCACATATACCTTTGTTCACCTTGCCATCCTTCTTATCCGCCAAATACTTGGGGCAGTTCCGCTTCCAGTGACCAGTCTGCTTGCAGTAGAAGCACTCAGTCTCAGGTTTAGGTCCAGACTTGGGTTTCTTCTCTTGAGCAGCACCTTGTTTGCCGTCCTTCTTGAAGTTCTCCTTCTTCTTCCCTTTACCCCTTTTCTTGAAACCGGTGGTCTTGTTGACCATCAACACTTGATGCTCCTTTTTGATTTCTACCTCCGCAGCCTTTAGCATTGCAAAGAGCTCGGGTATAGTCTTGTTCATCCCTTGCATATTATAGTTCATCACAAAGCTCTTGTAGCTTGGTGGCAGTGATTGAAGAATTCTGTCAATGACACTATCATCAGGAAGATTAACTCCCAGTTGAATTAAGTGATTATTATACCCAGACATTTTGAGTATATGTTCACTGACAGAACTATTCTCTTCCATCTTGCAGCTATAGAACTTATTGGAGACTTCATATCTCTTAATCTGGGCATTTGCTTGAAATATTAACTTCAACTCCTAGAACATCTCATATGCTCCATGACGCTCAAAACATCGTTGAAGTCCCGCTTCTAAGCCGTAAAGCATGGCACACTGAACTATCGAGTAGTCATCAGCTTTGCTCTGCCAAACGTTCATAACGTCTGCAGTTGCATCTGCAGCAGGCCTGGCACCCAATGGTGCTTCCAGGACGTAATTCTTCTGTGCAGCAATGAGGATAATCCTCAAGTTATGGACCCAGTCCGTGTAATTGCTACCATCATCTTTCAACTTAGCTTTCTCAAGGAAAGCATTAAGATTGAACGGAATAACAGCACGAGCCATCTATCTACAGCAAACATAGACAAGCAAAATACTATCAGGTACTAAGTTCATGATAAATTTAAGTTCAATTAATCATATTACTTAAGAACTCCCACTTAGATAGACATACCTCTAATCATCTAAGCGATCACGTGATCCGAATCAACTAAACCATGTCCGATCATCATGTGAGATAGAGTAGTTTTCAATGGTGAACATCACTATGTTGATCATATCTACTATATGATTCATGCTCGACCTTTCGGTCTAAGTGTTCCGAGGCCATATCTGTATATGATAGGCTCGTCAAGTTTAACCTGAGTATTCCGCGTGTGCAACTATTTTGCACCCGTTGTATTTGAACGTAGAGCCTATCACACCCGATCATCACGTGGTGTCTCAGCATGAAGAACTTTTGCAACGGTGCATACTCAGGGAGAACACTTATACCTTGAAATTTAGTGAGAGATCATCTTATAATGCTACCGTCAATCAAAGCAAAATAAGATGCATAAAGGATAAACATCACATGCAATCAATATAAGTGATATGATATGGCCATCATCATCTTGTGCTTGTGATATCCATCTTCGAAGCACCATCATGATCACCATCGTCATCGGCGCGACACCTTGATCTCCATCGTAGCATCGTTGTCGTTTTGCTACATATTGCTTCTACGACTATTGCTACCGCTTAGTGATAAAGTAAAGCAATTATAGGGCGATTGCATTGCATACAATAAAATGACAACCATATGGCTCCTGCCAGTTGCCGATAACTTGGTTACAAAGCATGATCATCTCATACAATAAAATATAGCATCACGTCTTGACCATATCACATCACAACATGCCCTGCAAAAACAAGTTAGACCTCCTCTACTTTGTTGTTGCAAGTTTTACGTGGCTGCTATGGGCTGAGCAAGAACCGTTCTTACCTACGCATCAAAAACCACGATGATAGTTTGTCAAGTTAGTGCTGTTTTAACCTTCTCAAGGACCGGGTGTAGCCACACTCGGTTCAACTAAAGTTGGAGAAACTGACACCCGCCAGCCACCTATGTGCAAAGCACGTCGGTAGAACCAGTCTCGGGGAGAGTGTGTCCACGTACCCTCGTAGACCGTAAGCGGAAGCATTAGCACAACGCGCTTGATGTAGTCGTACGTCTTCATGGCCCGACCGATCAAGCACCGAAAGCACGACACCTCCGAGTTCTTGCACACGTACAGCTCGATGACGTCCCTCGAACTCCGATCCAGCCGAGTGTCGAGGGAGAGTTCCGTCAGCATGACGACATGGTGACGATGATGATGTTCTACCGATGCAGGGCTTCGCCTAAGCACCGCTAGATATTATCGAGGTGGATTATGGTGGAGGGGGGCACCGCACACGGCTAAGAGATCAATGATCAATTGTTGTGTCTAGAGGTGCCCCCCTGCCCCCGTATATAAAGGAGCAAGGGGGAGGGGGCGATCAGCCAGGAGGGGGCACGCCAGGAGGAGTCCTACTCCCACCGGGAGTAGGACTCCCTCCTTTCCTTGTCCAAGTAAAAGAGGGGGAAGGAAGGGAGAGAGGGGAGGAAGGAAAGGGGGTGCCGCCCCCTCCTTGTCCTATTCGGACTAGAGGGGGAGGGGCGCGCGGCCTGCCCTGGCCACCCCTCCTCTTCTCCACTTTGGGCCCATGAGGCCCATTAAACCCCCCGGGGGGGTTCCGGTAACCCCCCGGTACTCCGGTATATGTCCGATAACCCCCGGAACTATTCCGGTGTCCGAATATAGTCGTACAATATATCAATCTTCATGTCTTGACCATTTTGAGACTCCTCGTCATGTCCGTGGTCACATCCGGGACTCCGAACTACCTACGTACATCAAAACATACAAACTCATAATATAATTGTCATCTAACTTTAAGCGTGCGGACCCTACGGGTTCGAGAACAATGTAGACATGACCGAGACACGTTTCCGGTCAGTAACCAATAGCGGAACCTGGATGCTCATATTGGCTCCCACATATTCTACGAAGATCTTTTATCGGTCAAACCGCATAACAACATACGTTGTTCCCTTTGTCATCGGTATGTTACTTGCCTGAGGTTTGATCGTCGGTATCTTAATACCTAGTTCAATCTCGTTAACGGCAAGTCTCTTTACTCGTTATGTAATGCATCATCCCTCAACTAACTCATTAGTCAAATTGTTTGCAAGGCTTATAGTGATGTGCATTACCGAGAGGGCCCAGAGATACCTCTCCGACAATCGGAGTGACAAATCCTAATCTTGAAATACGCCAACTCAACATGTACCTTCGGAGACACCTGTAGAGCTCCTTTATAATCACCCAGTTACGTTGTGACGTTTGGTAGCACACAAAGTGTTCTGCCGGTAAACGGGAGTTGCATAATCTCATAGTCATAGGAACATGTATAAGTCATGAAGAAAGCAATAGCAACATACTAAAAGATCAAGTGCTAAGCTAACAGAATGGGCCAAGTCAATCACATCATTATCCTAATGATGTGATCCCGTTAATCAAATGAAAACTCTTTTGTCCATGGCTAGGAAACATAACCATCTTTGATAAACGAGCTAGTCAAGTAGAGGCTTACTAGTGACACTTAGTTTGTCTATGTATTCACACATGTATCATGTTTCCGGTTAATACAATTCTAGCATGAATAATAAACATTCATCATGATATAAGGAAATAAATAATAACTTTATTTTTGCCTCTAGGGCATATTTTCTTCATGCAGGTGCTCATCTGCGTCATCAAGGAGTTAGATGCCAAGGCACAGACGCTTCTCAACATTGTGCAATCAAGCAAGGCTTGCCTCCAGGAGTCCGCCATCCCGCACATCTGGCACGTTGGCGAGGTGGCCATATTGCGATGATGGAGAATATCGTATGTAGGTATAGACTCTCTTGCCAAACGCCACAGAAACACCCGAATCTTGTTGGGTACTTGTGTGTGCCAAAGATATGACCAACTGTTGCTCTCCTCGGTGCTGGACGGGCCCTCGGTACCATACAACCTGTTCTCTCGACTGAGCTTCGTATTTTGTATCATGTGATATGCTGAGCGGACGGTGAAATTCCCTCTCTTCTCTCTGTTCCAAGCCCAGAAGTCGTCCACTCTCCTTGTACACAAAGGAATCTTGAGAATGGCTTCTGCATCAATGGGAATAAAAACCGTACGAACCAGATCCACTCTCCATGTTGACGTTGTCTGGTCGATCAGTTCATGCACTCGGGTGGGAGGGTTGGCAACCAGCAAGGTTATAGGTCTCAAAATTTCAGGCCGCGAGATCCAATTGTGTTCCCAGATCATTGTGCTCTCTCCCGTTCCGTTCCTCCTTATGACTCCTTGATTCATTATATCTCTTCCATCATAAGAGCATGCCATATCTGTGAAGGGTGCGTACCCAGCTCGGCCTCGAGAAGCCCTGTATTGGGAAAATATGTGGCTTTCAGAATTAAAGAGCTAAGAGTATTCGGATTGTTTAGCACTCTCCAAGCCTGCCTCGCCAGTAAAGCTAGATTAAAGATCTCGAGATCGCGGAATCCCAGGCCTCCCATGTATTTAGGTCTTGTCATGATCTCCCATGATACCCACGCTGGTTTCCGCTTGCCCTGCTTACTGCCCCACCAGAACTGCCTTATGATGGATGTAATGTTCTCACAAAGACCCCTGGGTAGCCTGAAGCAGGCCATAGAATAAACCAGGATTGCCTGAGCCACATATTTGATCAAGACTTCCTTCCCTGCCGCAGAAAGGAGCTTCTCCATCCAACCCTTGACCTTCTCCCACACACGGTCTCCAAGATATTTGAAGGTAACATTTTTTGAGTGACCCACATCTGTTGGCATACCCAAATATTTGTCACTTAACGATTCTCTATGGACTTGGACAGCCAGTTTCACACTGTCACGAGTAGCCTGCGGACATCCTCTACTAAAGAAGATGGTGGACTTATCATTGTTTACTCGTTGACCCGAGGCTCCACAATAAGCATTCAACAGGTTTGACACTGCTTCCACACCCTCAACACTTGCTTTAAAAAACAGCAGGCTGTCATCTGCAAACAAGAGGTGGTTTACAGCCGGGGCCGTTGGCGCCACCTTGATTCCTCCAAGCACTGATGACTGAGAACTGGATTTTAAAAGGCACGAAAGGCCCTCTATTGCAATCAAAAACAAGTAAGGGGAGATAGGGTCTCCCTATCGAATGCCTCTCGTAGGCTTGAACTATTCTAATTTCTCTCTATTGAAAAGAACTGGGAAAGAAACAGAAGATACCATATTCATCACTATGTCAATCCATGGCTGTGCAAATCCCAGCTTGGCCATAATAGCCCTCAGATATGGCCATTCCAAACGATCATATGCTTTCATCATATCCAGCTTGAGGGCACATGTGCTATTGGTGAAAGTGCGTTATGTCGACTAGAGGGGGGGTGAATAGGCGATTTTTATGAATTCTTCACTGAGGAATTTGCCGGTGAGGAAATTCCTTAGCGAAGAACTATTAGCAGCGGAATAAGTACTTAGAAGTAAGCATAACATAATACACGCATGGTCATCATGATGAAATGAAGACTAGCACAGAGTACAGAAAGCGTAATCACAGGATAACACAAGATGAAGACAAACAGACTGAAGAAATTGAACTGAGGAAATTGAGAAAGTCTTCAGTCAAAGTCATCAAACACAGATATGAACAAACACTCAACACAGCAATGAGGAAATGAAAGGGTTGAGGAAATAGAACCAGTTAGGTTGGTGAAGACAATGATTTGGTAGACCAGTTCCAACTGCTGTCTCAGTTGTACGTCTGGTTGGAGCGGCTGAGTATTTAAACTCGAGGACACGCAGTCCCGGACACCCAGTCTCTGAGCACGCAGCTCAGGACACACAGTCCTCACCGTATTCTCCTTGAACTAAGATCACACAGATCCCGTCCAATCACTCGTGGTAAGTCTTCAGGCGACTTCCAAACCTTCACAGACTTGGTCACTCGGCGATCCACAATTCCTCTTGGATGCTCTAGACCTTGACGCCTAACCGTCTGGAAGAAGCACAGTCTTCAAAGGTAACAAGCGTCGGATCCACGCAGGATCAATTTCTTCAGTGATGCTCAATCACTTTGGGGTTTGTAGGTGTTTGGGTTTGGGATTTTCCTCACTTGATGATTTTCGCTCAAAGTCCTCGGAGGATGGGTTGCTCTCAAATGACAAGTGTCAAGTTCTCTCGGAGCAGCCCACCAACTAGTGGTTGTAGGGGGCGGCTATTTATAGCCTAGGGAGCAGCCCGACATGATAAGACATAAATGCCCCTCAATGATATGACCGTTAGGTGGATAAGATATTTTGGGACAGCTGGCGCGCAGCATAGCAACGGTCGGAAATTTGACTCTCAAATTCCTCAGGGCTATCATGTTCCTCACTGTGTAGGTAATTCGCACTGGCGAATTCCTAACTCCTCAGTCAGAACAAATTCATCAGTGACCAGAAGAACTTCGTCTCTGTCACTAAAGAAAGTGACTGAACTGTATGAGATTTCCAAAGGCTTCACTCGAAGGGATTGGTAGGTCTAGGATTTTGAGTTGAGCATCACATGGAAATTTTTCCTTAGTATTTCCTCGACCCCCTTTAATAGTACGGTGTTTCCTATGACTCAAGAAGGAGAAAATGAAACTACGAAAACAAAAGTCTTCACGCTTCATGTTCCACAAATGAATACCAAGTCTTCAAGGTCACACCAATTTCTTCACTTTCAAAGTCTTCAGAATATCAAAGTCTTCACTTGAAGAACTTCATTTTTAGGGGTCGACTTTCTCTGTAAATATCAAACTCCTCATAGACTTATAGACCTGTGTACACTCACAAACGCATTAGTCCCTTAACCTATAAGTCTTCAATACACCAAAATCACTAAGGGGCACTAAATGCACTTACAATCTCCCCCTTTTTGGTGATTGATGACAACATAGGTTAAGTTTTCAACGGGTATAAATATATGAAGTGTATATACTGATTTTGAGGAATTTGATTGCAAGATATAGAAGAGCTCCCCCTGAAGATGTGCATAGTGAGGAATTTTGCTTTTGAAGCATTGCACATTTGAAGAGTTGAATCATGGAGATCTCCCCCTATATCTTGTAATTCATACACGCATTTGATATATAATATGAAGAATTTGAAATGCATGATGAAATATGGTGCCTGATGAGATTCAACATGCGTGCAATGTCATTAACGAGGAAATAAGCATGCAGAGCATAATGCAGCAAAAGTATCAGCGCACCATCGGGTTTAAGATTACAACTCGATCCAAGCAAAAGTTTCAGAAGAACGAGAGTTGTAACTTTTAAAAAATGCCCTTAATATAGACCCACTTGAAGACTAACTCAGATTTCTCCCCCTTTGTCATCAAATGACCAAAAGGATTGAAACTGAGGACTAACACCCCTGAAGAATTTCAAGTCGATGGAGGAGCGCCAGCGTTGTCGGGGTTGTTTGTTGTAGTAGGGCCTGCCGCAGTGTCGTCCAAATCTTCATACTCATCAGTGTCACGTGATGAAGAATAAGAGCTGGCCACCAAGGAAGGAACTTTGACCTTCTTGAATTTCTTCGGTGGAGGTGCAGACCAGTCAAATTCTTCCTTGAGACCCATATTCTTCAGATCAGCAGCGTTGTAGACATGAGAGAGAACAACCCAGGTACGGTTGAAGGTTTCATGGAGGTAGTAGTGGTTCTTCTTCACTGCATTGTGTGTTGAGGTCATGTTGTGAAGAATTGAACCAAACTGACGCTTGACCCATTTATGATTGCGATCAACCTTCTGATGAAGACTGAGGAGTAACTCATGGTTAGTCATTACCCTAGGTGTTGTGGCTTGAGGATTTTGCTTGGCTGAGGTATTGCCGGTAGAATCATGTGTGGCAGAATCGTCATTGGTAGAGTAAGATGCAGCCTTGCGAAATTGACCATCCAAAGGACGAATGCCTTCATCGATCACAGCAGCGGCCTTGCCTTTGTCATCAGCTGATGAAACTGTCCGTTTGAGGACTTCAATGGGAGGCAAGTAGCTATCGTGGTTCAGAGTGTCAGCTTTGTAATTCAGTGAAGATCTTGCCCTGATGAATCTCATAATCCAAGGAGCATAGGGCTTCAGCTCGAATGGTGACATAGCAATATTGGCCAGATCCTCATGAAGAAATCATGGAAGTTTATGGGAACGCCATGAATGATGTTGAAAAGCATATTCTTCATGATGCCAACGACTTCTTCATCATTTGAGTCGTGGCCTTTGATGGGACTCATTGTCTTCGTCAGAATTCGATAGACAGTCCGAGGCACATAGAGTAATTCCTTGACGAGGAATTTGGTTCGTGGGGCCTGCCTTGGCTTCAATGGCTTCATCAGCACTTGCATATAGTGATTTGAAAGTTCTGGTTCGTTGTAGATACAACGAGCATCATCAAGTGGAGGACTGAGTGGTAGAGCACGAAGCAATTCAGATGCAGGTGCCTTGTAGTGAGTATTTTCAGACATCCAGTCTAATACCCAGGAGTTCACGTCTTCAGCGTCTCCGGTGATGTGCAGAGTTGCATAGAATTGAAGAATGAGGTCTTCATTCCAGTCACAGATATCAATGCAGAAATTTAGAAGTCCTGCGTCGTGAAGAACACTGAGGACTGGCTCAAAGCCGGGCAGAGACTCCATGTCCACATGAGGAATATGTGCATGATCAAAGACTTTGTCTTTGTTGAAGAGCACTGAGGAATAGAAATTGGCTTGGCTGGCAGTCCAGAAACGCCTCTTCCTTATGCGAGCAGAATCATATGGATTATAATCAGTGAAGAATACATGCTTGGCAAAGAAATCTTCAGCCTTAAACTTCTGTTTGCTTGAGAACGGATTCTTCTGCTTTGGCAGAGGGGTGTCAGTGAGTTGCATCACCACCTCAGAAATCGCAAGCTCAGGTTCTTCAGGCTGAGGAATTTCTTGTTCCTCAACAGGTGCAGTCTGAGGATCAGCAGCAGCAGGTTCATCAGCACTAGTGGCTGGAATTTCTTCATGCACAGAGAGAGTGGGTTGAGTTTCTTCAGAGCCCATTTGAACTGTTGGTGCAGGGGACTGAGGAATCTGTTGGATCGGGGTGAAGAGAGGAGTATTGGGATGCTGACTTTCCCAAAAGTCATCATTCATCACAAGTGTGGTGCATCCTATATCCACATATTCATCTTCAATTTCCTCAACACCAGCCTCTTCAGCTGTGAACTGAGGCATAGGTGAGGAAATGACTGGCGTTGAAGGGATTGCGTCCACTTCAATTTCTTCATCAACCTGCTCTGACGAAGCAGCAGAATGATGTTCTTCATCAGATCCGATTGGGATATCATAGTCTTCTCCAAAAGGAACAAGGTCCTTTGATGGCATGGAGGAAATTGGAACAGCATCAATTGGATTTTCGAGTGAGCTGGTCATTGGCTTCAGTTTCTTCGCAGCCGAAGAGTTTGACACAGCTGATGCCTTCCTTTTCTTCACTACAGCTCGATCTGCAGCCTTTGTCTTCTTCACATCAAATGCACATGGAAGAATTGGAGTTGGTGTAGGTGCAGATGGAGCTGAGAAATCTGGTTGATTTTCTTCAGGCGCAACTGATGCAGTTGCCCTGACTTCTTCAGTTTCTTCAGGCGCACCACTAGTGGATGCCCTGGCAATTTCTTCAGCGGCTGGAATGGGATCATCAGCCCTGGAACTAGCATTTTCATCAGTAGCCTGAACTTCATCAGCGGTGCTGGCATGTTCTTCAGTCGGCTGAGCTGAGACTTCAGCCTGAGGAATTTCATGTTGCGTTGGAGCAGCAACATTGGTGAATTTCTTCGTCAGGTTGACGAATCTGACTTTGGCTCCTTGCCAATCAGCATAATAGGCATCAAAATCCTTGCTGAGGGCTTGAATTTCAGACTGAGCCTGGAGAAGTTCCTCAGGTGTCATTCTGACAACGTTTTTCTTCAGGAGCTTCTCCTTTCTGTATTGAGCTTTCTTAATCTCTCTTGCCTTTTCAAACTTCCATTTCTCTTCAGTGATGAAATGGGTCAGCATGTGATTTTGACCAGCGGTCAGATGAAAATCAGGCATGGGGGTGTTTGGATCCTTGTGCCAGAGATCAATATAATCGAGGATTTTCCTCGGATCCAACAGCAGTTGCACAGATGTGCCTTTGGCTCTAGCGGCCTTCACCTGTCTATCTCTGATGATTTCTGCAAGTTCATCATCAGAAGCTTCATCATTAGAAGGCACATGGAATGCGACCTGTTTCTTCTTTGGACTTGGCCGAGGACCTCGTCCAGCTGTTGCTTTGGTCTTCAGCAGAGTCGGGCCAGATGATGAAATTGGTGCAGCTGAGGAACTTGCTGAGACACCAGAGGCAATCGAGAAACCAACAGTCCTTTGACATGTAGTCAGATGCACAAGAGCTGAGGACTTTGAAGGAGCAGTAGCAGTGTGAGGAATTTGCCGTGAGGGCGCTGCTGAGGAACTTGGCCGTGAGGGCGCTGTTGGTGAAGCACTTGGCTTACGAGCAGGCTTCTTTGGCATGGATTTCCTCGGTTTGACTGAGGCTTCAGTAGCAGTAGCAGTGGCAGAATCCTCATTGAATTTCTTCACTGCCTCCTTGGCTTATCTTGCCAATTTGGCTTGGCGCTTAGCCCATTCTTCAGGAAAGTCCTCACCGCGTTTGATGCTTGTGGGATCTGCTACTTGGCCAGGTGCCAATGGAGCTCTTGGGCATGGAGGATTGAGGGCGAATTTCTTCATGTACTTTGGAGTCACATATATGTATTCCCTCCATTCCCTTACCCATCTCCGTTCAATCTTATGAATGCGCACCTTGCGCTGATTTTTGTTTTCTTTGCCATATTTTGCTTCATAGGTGTGCAATAGTCAGCATATATTTCCTCAGGGATTTCAAACGCAGTCATAACCTCAGGTTTCTTTCCTCCTTTCTGCGACTTCTTACCGTCTGCCATATTCTTCAGTTGAGGAATTTGAACAAATGAGTTCTCTGAAGAAGTATGCAGTTTTTCTTCGAGGAACGCTGCAAATGAGTTAAGTTGATGAGAACCTAGTGATTCAGCAGCTGACATGAGTATCTGTGAACAGAGTACAGGTGCGAGGAATTTGGAGAGGTCATATGCATTCTGAGAAGGTTTTTTTTGAAAAGAACAAGTTTTGAGGAATTTGACCAGATGAACCTTGAGGAATTTCACTAAGCGTTCTTGTCTTAGGTTCCAGAGTTGTACAGATCGAAGATCCACACAATTAGGGAATCTTGAAGAAAATGGTTGCTTAGAGAAACAGTTCAAGATCATATGAAGTGTGTGGTGTTCGTATGTGTGAAGATTTCAAGAATAAACACCTTTGAAGATTTCCAGGAAAGCTTGAGAATCAAAGCGAGTAATAAAAGTAACTTTTAATTACCCGAAATGAAGAACACGACGAACTGAGAAGAACAGCTGGGAAGTTCGTCAGGTTAGATCTTCCTTGCCCTAACTCGGCGGAGGAAGACAGCTACGGCGGCGGCGGAGTGAAGATTTCCGCGGTCGGCGTGAGTACGATGGCGACGAGGTCGAGACAGCGAAGCTCTTCCTCACCGGCGACGATGGAGTAGTGGTGGCGCTAGGGTTTGAGGAGCTCGAGCGGGAGAGAGAGGTCGAGCGGAGTAAATGAAGTGAGGAAGGGGAGAGGGGTATTTATAGACACGGTGAAAAACTGTTCGCCCGAAGATTTAGGACGAACGTGCCCCTGCCCTTTCTCCTTCACGCGACATGTGTCACCCACGTACTGTGTAGTGGAGATCGTGTACGATCGTGGGTGAATAGAATAATGCATCGTGGGATGCGGAACAGTTTGAGCGGCAAAACCGAAAATTTGGATAAGATTTGTTTTAAAGTTTCGTTCGCAATTTCTTCAGCTGCCAAGGACACAGTGAAGACTTTGAACGAGTTTCAAATAGAACGCACATGAAGAATTTGTGAATAGATTGGGTTGAGTACAGCATAGAGGGGAAGGGTCCGATCATATTCACTTAGCAGAAAAAGCAACTTGAAGAAATAGCTATAAGTGAATGCTGTAGAGGACATAAACTCATATATATATATAGCCAACGAAGAAAAACGAAGGAACCAGTGAAGATTTTGGAAAGTTGAAGAATTTGAAAAATTGAAGAATTTCAAAACTGAGAAAAAAACTCAAATTGAAGATTTTCAACTTTTTGTGGTGGCGTGACCCACCGTATAAGAATGATGATTTCAGACACCGCGTACAATTTGTCGTAGGGTTCTGAAAATCAAATTCTTCATTAATTTCTTCACACTTAGAGTGTTATTCTTCATTGATTGAAGAAAAACGTTTCTTCATGTGTTGCACATCTAAGTCATCAATTTTGCATAAGTGTTAGGATGTGTGTCCTTTTTAAAGAACATTCGAAGATTCTAAGATATTTAGTTCACACCGCAACTTGCTAAATCTCTTCTCATCCAAGGGCTTAGTGAAGATATCAGCTAACTGTTCTTCAGTCTTCACGTGCTCGATGGAGATGTCGCCCTTCAACACATGATCACGAAGAAAATGATGACGAATCTGAATGTGCTTTGTCTTCGAGTGCTGAACTGGGTTGTGAGCAATCTTGATGGCACTCTCATTATCGCAGAGGAGAGGCACATTCTTCACGTTGACGCCATACTCCTTGAGCATTTGCTTCATCCAAAGCAGTTGAGCACAGCAAGAGCCAGCAGCAATGTATTCAGCTTCCGCAGTAGACAGTGATACGCAGTTCTGTTTCTTCGAGGACCAACAGACCAACGATCGTCCGAGGAAATGACAAGTGCCAGAAGTTGACTTGCGGTCCACACGATCACCAGCATAGTCAGAGTCAGAATATCCAATGAGATCAAAGACAGAGCCCTTGGGGTACCATAATCTTAGTGTTGGTGTGTGAGCTAGATATCGAAGAATATGCTTCACAGCCTTATGGTGTGATTCCTTCGGTGCAGCTTGAAATCGGGCACACATGCAAACACTAAGCATTATATCTGGCCTAGATGCACATAAGTACAATAAAGAACCAATCATGGAGCAGTATACCTTGTGATCAAAGTCAATACCATTTTCATCAGTGCATAGATGGCCTTTTGTGGGCATAGGAATTTTGACGCCTTTGCAATCTTGCATGCCGAATTTCCTCAGTACATCTTTGAGGTATTTCTCCTGAGATATGAATATGCCATTGTGCTGTTGACGAATTTGAAGACCTAAGAAGAATTTTAACTCTCCCATCATAGACATTTGATATTCTTCACTCATCATATAGGCAAATTCATCACTATAACGTTGGTCAGTACAGCCAAAGATAATATCATCAACATATATTTGGCACACAAACAGTTCACCATCATAAGATTTAGTAAAGAGAGTAGGGTCGAGTGAACCGGGTGTGAAGCCATTCTTCACGAAGAATTCCTTCAATGTATCATACCACGCCTGAGGGGCTTGCTTGAGGCCATAGAGGGCCTTATTAAGTTTGAAGACTTTGTCAGGATTCTTTGGATCTTCAAAACCTGGGGGTTGAGCAACATATACTTCTTTCTCAAGCTTACCATTGAGGAATGCACTTTTCACATCCATTTGATATAAGATGATATCATGATGATTAGCATAAGCAAGTAATATGCGAATAGCCTCAAGTCTAGCAACAGGTGCAAAAGTTTCATCGAAATCAATTCCTTCAACCTGTGTGTAGCCTTGAGCTACCAGTCGTGCCTTATTCCTTACCACAAGTCCATTTTCATCTTGCTTGTTGCGGTAGATCCACTTTGTGCCAATGATATTATGCTTGCGAGGATCTGGATGTTTGACCAGTTCCCAGACATTGTTGAGCTCGAACTGGTGTAATTCTTCTTGCATAGCCTGAATCCACTCTAGCTCCAAAAATGCTTCATCTACCTTAGTGGGCTCTGTGATAGAGACAAAAGCATAGTGCCCACAAAAGTTAGATAAACATGAAGCTTTTGAGCGTGTGAGAGGACCTGGCGCTTCAATGTCATCGATGATCTTGTCAACTTGTACTTCTGTTGCAACGCGAGGATGAGCTGGTTGACATCGAGGTATTTGATCATTTTCCTCAGCACCATTATCTTCAGGTGCGTCAGCTCGATGTTCTTCGCGTACTGGAATGAATTCTTCAGCAAATTCTTCAGTAGGAATGACATCTTCAGTTGCCTTGAACTTGATAGAATCCTCAGGTGCTGGTTCATCTAACACAGAAGGTAGGTGCTCTCTTTGCGAGCCATTAGTTTCATCGAACCGCACATCTACAGTTTCAACAATCTTGTGAAGAGCGATGTTGAAGACTCTGTAGGTGTGCGAGTCCTTTCTGTAACCAAGCATAAAACCTTCATGTGCTTTCGGTGCAAATTTAGAATTGTGGTGAGGATCTCTAATCCAACATCTAGCACCAAAGACTTTGAAATAACTCACATTGGGTTTCTTGTCAGTGAGGAGTTCATAGGCCGTCTTCTTGAAGAATTTGTGAAGATATACTCTGTTGATGATGTGGCACGCAGTATCAATTGCATCAATCCAAAAACGATCAGGCGTTTTGTATTCATCAAGCATAGTGCGAGCCATCTCAACAAGAGTTCTGTTCTTGCACTCCACGACGCCATTTTGCTGAGAAGTATAAGGAGCAGATAATTCATGAGTAATACCAAGTTCATCAAGATAGTCATCAAGACCGGAATTCTTGAACTCAGTTCCATTGTCACTTCTGATGTGCTTGATCTTCACACCAAAGTTGGCTGAAGCCCTCGAAGAAAATCGTTTGAAGACTTCCTGCACTTCATGTTTGTAAGTAACAATGTGTACCCATGTATATCGAGAGTAATCATCAACAATGACAAAACCATATAGAGAAGCAGCATTAGTGACTGCTGAGTAATGATTAGGTCCGAAGAGGTCCATGTGAAGCAATTCGAATGGACGAGTAGTGGTCATGATAGTCTTCGCTGGATGCTTGGCCTTGGTCATTTTTCCAGCTTCATAGGCTCCGCATAAGTGATCCTTGAGGAATTTGACATTCTCAATGCCAATGACATACTTATTCTTTGCAAGCATGTGCAAATTCCTCATGCCTGCGTGACCAAGTCGTCGATGCCATAGCCAGCCTTCTGAAGCTTTTGCAAGTAGACACACGGCTGGTTGTGGTCCTGTAGAGAAATCAACAATATACAAATCTCCTCTCCTAAAGCCTTCGAAGACTTTGGAATTGTCACCTTCCATAATCACAACACAGCGATACTTGCCAAAGACAACAACCATATCAAGATCACAAAGCATTGAGACTGACATGAGATTGTATCCTAAGGACTCAACAAGCATGACTTTGTCCATGTGTTTATCCTTAGAGATCGCAACCTTACCAAGACCCAATACCTGACTTTTGCCTTTGTCAGCAAAGATGATATGCTTCAGATGTGACGGTGATAAAGGAGCATCCATCAAGAGATTCTTGTCACCAGTCATGTGATTTGTACATCCACTATCGAGGACCCATTCAGTGGTTTTGGGTTGATCATCCTGCAGATGAATTAGTGTAACTTACAATCTCATATGCTTCATCAGTGAAGAATATGATATTAAGCTCATGAGATGAATTTCATCAAGCGGTAAACAGATATAGCAGTATGAGGACGTGTGAAATGAAAGTTCATTTCATCATGGTTAGCCTGCGTCCTTTCAGGCAATTTTGTCAGGTCCCCAGCAAATTCTTCAGACGTTAAGGCATGTCTGGAGACCTGACCCTGCAGAAGAGATTAGTTCTTTTTCTTCACCACCCACATTTGAAGGGGTGGCAAAGAGTTCATCACTCTGCGAGCACCATATGAGAATGGTGGCATAGAAGCCAAACCATTTCGTTTCACATAAGAGGGGTTAGGGTAAGCATATGAATAAGCAGAGAAATTCTTCGAGGACTTATGAACATAATGATTTGAAGAATAATGTGCATATTCATAGCCCTTAGCTCTACCCTGCGAAACAAAGTTGTTAGCACGATGATAATCATGTGAGGACTTTGATCCATTTGAGGAATTTGATCCACGTGAGGAATTTGGTCCATATGAGGACTTGGATCCATATGAAGAATTAGGTCCATATGAAGAGTTTGTTCTGGGGTTCCTATTCTTCACAGGTGGTGTCATGAGGACATTCACCTGAAGACTTTCAACATAACTTTTGGGAACCCAGATTTTCTTCATAGGGGAATCGTTCCTGCAGTTAGTCCCAACATGTCTAGCAAATACTTCACCATTCTGATTTTTGAACAGTTTATAATTGGAGTCAAATGACTCATCAGAAGAATGAGGAGATTCACATGTAAAGCCAGATAACATGGATGGATCAACTGGAGGTCCTTTTGCAGCAACCCATGAGGTTTTGGGGTACTGCTCAGGTTTCTAATATGTTCCATCAGCATTAAGTTTCCTCTCAAAGGCAATACCCTCTTTCCTAGGGTTTCTGTTGAGGATCTGCTTTTTGAGCACATCACAGAGAATCTGATGCCCTTTGAGGCTTTTGTACATGCCTGTCGTGTACAGTTCCTTCAACCCTGCATCGTCAGTGATACTAGCAATGTCCTCAGATGAGGAATTAGTGATAGCAGATGCAGGTGAAGAATTTGTAACAGTTGAAGCATTTGAACATTCAGGTGAAGAATTAGCAGATTCACGTTCAATGCACTTTAAGCATGGAGAAACAAATTCTTCCTGAGAAGTGCTGATTTGTTGAGCAAGTAATGAATCGCGCTCCTTTTGAAGATCTTCATAACTCACTCTTAGCTTCTCAAGATCTTGCTTTCTTTGAAGAAATTCATAAGAAAGTTTCTCATGATCAGATAAGAGAGTGTTATGATGACTTTGAAGATTATCAAACCTAGACTGAAATCTCTGAAGATTTTCAGTCAGGGCTTTAGTGCGATCCATTTCTTCACCCAACATATCATCACTTTTGTCTAGCATGTTTTGAACCTTTTCAAAAGCCCTTTGTTGTTTTACAGCAATCTTTGCAAGTTTAGAGTAGCTGGGCTTGAGATTCTCATCAGATTCATTTTCGCTAGATTCAGAGGAGGTGTATTTGAGTACCTTTGCACCTTTTGCCATGAAGCAATAGGTGGGAGCGTAGTCATCGTTATCTTCATCAGGCTTGTCGGTGAGGTCAGTTTCTTCAGTGTTCAAGATGGACTTGCTGACGAAAGCAGTAGCGAAGGCCAGACTCGCCACACCAGATTCGGATTCTTCAGACGCCTCCTCTTCCTCATTTTCCTCAGATTCAGCTTCAGAGTCCATTTCCTTGCCAATGAATGCCCGAGCCTTCTTGGAGCTGCTCTTCTTGTGAGATGAAGACTTCGAGGATTTTGATGACGAAGATTTTGATGATTTCTTCTTCTTCTTCGCATCATCAGAACTGTAATCCTTGTATTTCTTCTTCTTCAATTCCTTTTTCCACTGAGGACAATCTTGAATATAATGACCAGGTTTCTTGCATTTGTGGCACAGCCTTCTCTTATAGTCACTTGATGAGGAGTCACTGCCTCTTGAGGATTTTCCAAAGCGACCACGTCTTGAGAACTTCTGGAATTTCTTCACGAGCAGTGCTAGCTCCTGGCTCAGTTCTTCAGGATCACCAAGGCTACTACCAGAGTCCTCACATTCAGACTCAGACACAACCTTGGCCTTCAGGGCACGTGGTTTGCCATAGCTCGAACCATAGAGATCTCTCTTTTCAGCAAGCTGGAACTCGTGAGTATTTAGCCTTTCGAGGATATCAGCAGGATCAAGAGACTTGTAGTCAGCCCGTTCTTGTATCATCAGACCCAGAGTATCAAATGAGGAATCAAGCGATCTCAACAGTTTCTTCACCACCTCATGGTCAGTGATGTCAGTGGCACCGAGGGCTTGAAGCTCATTTGAGATGTCAGTGAGGCGATCGAAGGTTTGTTGGACATTTTCATTGTCGAGTCTTTTGAAGCGGTTGAAGAGATTTCGAAGAACATCAACTCGAGAGTCACACTGAGTTGAGACTCCTTCATTCACTTTGGACAGCCTATCCCAGATAAGCTTAGCAGTTTCCAAAGCACTCACTCTTCCATACTGTCCTTTACTCAGATGGCCACATATTATATTCTTCGCTTGAGAATCAAGTTGCTTGAATCTCTTCACATCGGTAGCGTTCAGTGAGGGTGAAACAGAGGGAACACCATTTTCCACAACATACCAGAGATCGTTGTCAATTGCCTCGAGATGCATTCGCATCTTGTTTTTCCAATAGGGGTAGTCCGTTCCATCAAAGGTAGGACACCCAGCCGAGACCTTGATCATACCTGCAGTCGACATAACTAAAACTCCAGGCGGTTAAACCAAAATCACACAGAACAAGGGAGTACCTTGCTCTGATACCAATTGAAAGTGCGTTATGTCGACTAGAGGGGGGGTGAATAGGCGATTTTTATGAATTCTTCACTGAGGAATTTGCCGGTGAGGAAATTCCTTAGCGAAGAACTATTAGCAGCGGAATAAGTACTCAGAAGTAAGCATAACAGAATACACACATGGTCATCATGATGAAATGAAGACTAGCACAGAGTACAGAAAGCGTAATCACAGGATAACACAAGATGAAGACAAACAGACTGAAGAAATTGAACTGAGGAAATTGAGAAAGTCTTCAGTCAAAGTCTTCAAACACAGATACGAACAAACACTCAACACAACAATGAGGAAATGAAAGGGTTGAGGAAATAGAACCAGTTAGGTTGGTGAAGACAATGATTTGGTAGACCAGTTCCAACTGCTGTCTCAGTTGTACGTCTGGTTGGAGCGGCTGAGTATTTAAACTCGAGGACACGCAGTCCCGGACACCCAGTCTCTGAGCACGCAGCTCAGGACACCCAGTCCTCACCGTATTCTCCTTGAACTAAGATCACACAGATCCCGTCCAATCACTCGTGGTAAGTCTTCAGGCGACTTCCAAACCTTCACAGACTTGGTCACTCGGCGATCCACAATTCCTCTTGGATGCTCTAGGCCTTGACGCCTAACCGTCTGGAAGAAGCACAGTCTTCAAAGGTAACAAGTGTCGGATCCACGCAGGATCAATTTCTTCAGTGATGCTCAATCACTTTGGGGTTTGTAGGTGTTTGGGTTTGGGATTTTCCTCACTTGATGATTTTCGCTCAAAGTCCTCGGAGGATGGGTTGCTCTCAAATGACAAGTGTCAAGTTCTCTCGGAGCAGCCCACCAACTAGTGGTTGTAGGGGGCGGCTATTTATAGCCTAGGGAGCAGCCCGACATGATAAGACATAAATGCCCCTCAATGATATGACCGTTAGGTGGATAAGATATTTTGGGACAGCTGGCGCGCAACACAGCAACGGGCGGAAATTTGACTCTCAAATTCCTCAGGGCTATCATGTTCCTCACTGTGTAGGTAATTCGCACTGGCGAATTCCTAACTCCTCAGTCAGAATAAATTCATCAGCGACCAGAAGAACTTCGTCTCTGTCACTAAAGAAAGTGACTGAACTGTATGAGATTTCCAAAGGCTTCACTCGAAGGGATTGGTAGGTCTAGGATTTTGAGTTGAGCATCACATGGAAATTTTTCCTTAGTATTTCCTCGACCCCCTTTAACAGTACAGTGTTTCCTATGACTCAAGAAGGAGAAAATGAAACTACGAAAACAAAAGTCTTCACGCTTCATATTCCACAAATGAATACCAAGTCTTCAAGGTCACACCAATTTCTTCACTTTCAAAGTCTTCAAAAAGTCTTCAGAATATCAAAGTCTTCACTTGAAGAACTTCATTTTTAGGGGTCGACTTTCTCTGTAAATATCAAACTCCTCATAGACTTATAGACCTGTGTACACTCACAAACGCATTAGTCCCTTAACCTATAAGTCTTCAATACACCAAAATCACTAAGGGGCGCTAGATGCACTTACAATTGGTCTTTGCTCTAGATCTTTTCATAAAATGCAGACACTCGTATGCACATATGATATTGTCCGTGATTAGCATGCCTGGGATGAAGGCTGACTGTTCCTTAGAGATGATGTCAGGGAGTATTTGCTTGAGTCTGTTCGCCACCACCTTTGAAGCAATCTTGTATAGGACATTACACAAGCTTATTGGACGAAACTGAGATAGCAGAGTTGGGTTCATTACCTTTGGTATTAGCACCAAAACAGTATCATTAATGCTCTCCGCACTTTCCTCCCCCTTGACAATTTTGAGGACCACTCTCGTGATCTCGTCTCCGCATATAGGCCAGTGTCTCTGATAAAAATGAGTCGGGAACCCATCTGGTCTTGGCGCCTTCATTGGAAACATTTGGAAAAGAGCCACTTTTACTTCTTCATTCATGTATGGAGCACACAAAGTCTCATTCATGCCTGTCGTCACCTTAACAGGGACATGTGCCATAACCTCCTCTAGCCCAGTGACGCCTTCTGATGTGTACAACATTTGGTAAAAGTCCTTTACCATCTCTCTTAACTCAGCTGGATCATCGATGAGCACTCCCAATGAATCTGCCAAAGCCTTGACCATATTCTTTTTGCGTCAGATACTGGCTCTAAGATGAAAAAACCATGTGTTCTTATCCCCCGCAGCAAGCCACTCGATCCTGGATCTTTGACGCCACATCAACTCCTCCCGATGGTACAATTCCACCAATTTATCATTAATTTTTATTTCCACATGTGACGGTCCGGTCCTCATTGGGTCGCCTCGCAAGCGATCCAACTCTAGCTTTAGCGCTCGTATGTCCTTCCGCACGCTGCCAAAAGTATCCTTGTTCCATGTTGACAGATCTGTAGCTAGTTCAGCCAGTTTGCGCCTAATCTCCGCGATAGTGTGTCCCGGATGTTTGGAGCTCCACTTCTCCATGATGGTTTCCTGCCAATGCTCGTGAGTTTCCCACATGGTCTCATACCGAAAATCTTTCCATACCGAAGACGTATTACTCTCGTTTATCTCAAGATAGGGCAATGGTCCGACGTTGCAGCTGTTAGATGGGACAAGGTTGCTAGTGGAAACTGAGCACTCCACTCCGCCGACCCAAGGGCCCTATCCAATCTGACACGAGTAAAAGTGCCACCGGCTACCTTCTTCTCAAAAGTCCAGAAACGACCTCTATACCCCAAATCCATCAACATGCACACGTCGATGGTGTCTCAAAAACCCTGAATCTGGGCATTGTTGTGTTGGCCCACCCCTTCGTGCTCATCCGGACGTAGGACTTCATTAAAATCACCGATGCAAAGCCATGTCAGAGCGCTTAGGCTACTAATATTTTTTAGCACTGTCCACGTTTGGTGTCGCATATGAGTTTGCGCTTCCCCATACACACAAGTCAGAGGCCATGGATCTTTTCCGGGGTCTTGGATCGAGCAATCAATATGGTAAACAGAGTAACCCAAAATCTCCAATTTTATTGGATTGTTCCAGAAAATACCAATGCCTCCACTCCTCCCTTGACTATCTATAGCAAAACTATTATCATTACCCAGAGTTCCAGCAAGTTCTTCTACCCTACCTCTCTCAATTTGTGTTTCTACAATAAGAGAATAGGGGGGGGGGCAAACTTCTTCGCTAGCTCGCGAAGCTCGTTAACTATCGCGACATTGCCCACTCCGTGACAGTTCCAGCACAGGGTATTCATTGCGCTCGGCAACCCTCCAGATTGGAGGACGCCGTTGAGTTGTCTTGAAACTTGGTTGTTAAGGACATCCTTGGAGCATTCTCTGAAGCTGCATCTATCTTGGCCCTCTTGGGTTCCTGCTTGGAGCTCGGGCTGATCGGCAAGGGCGGCGCTGGGAGCAAGAGAGGTGTCTCCCCAAGCGTCATACTTGGAACTGCAGGTGCCACCTGCGCCTGGGGGTTTACAGTTTGGTTCTTCTCCATCGGATCACCTTTGGTGCGCTTGCGATTATTGTCAACTTCTGTCATTGTGGAGTTCCGAGTCACTTCATCTTTGGAGAAAGCAGCCGGCCCTGAGGCTGGGCCCCGTCCGCCTGACTGGTTGGCACGTCCCGCGCCTCTACCTCGGCCGCCATGGCCTCCCCTTCCAGTTGTGCGGTTCTGGCCAGGCCCTAGGCCAGCCCCTCGGAACCAGTCTGCGCGAAGCTCCTTGAAAACAAGCGCCGATTTTTGCATGAATCCCATCTCCATGTTCCTTGAACTGGTGCCCTAGGTGGCTACAAACTGCACACCAATCAGGGAGCCTCTCGTACTTGACCTTGAAAATCTTCCTTTCTTCTCGATGAACCAGGCTAACCGCATTCTTTAGGGGGTTAAACACATTGATTCTGACCCGAACCCTGTAAAAATTTCCCTCAAAATCTTGCGATTTAGGCTCCACATAGATGACCTCTCCCACTTTCCTGGCAAGAGCTTTCAGAAGCGGATAGAATCCATCCGGCAGATCATGCACTTGCATCCATAGTTCCATAGTATCCAGCTTCATCAGCGATGGTTTTGTGAATCCATCGTACTCAGCCATAATCACTGCATTACCTTTGTAGTTCCAGGGTCCCTCTTGCATCGCGCACTCCCAGTCACCGAGGCAAGCAAACTGCATCGTGTACAAATTTTCCTCGAGAGGGCGAATCTGTACTGGCTACGCGAGATCCCATGCCGCTCTCATCATCTTGTAAAATCCATACTGGCTATACTTCTTCTCCGTGTGAACTTGCACTATGGCCATCCATCTAGTCGTCTCCGGCGGCAGCAGATCTTCCTGTTCCACCACCACATTGTCCATGTCCTCCTCCTGGAGGCCCAACTCGCTCATCATTGCCTCCAAGTCCCCCGTTCTGGAGTTCGAAGACGACGCCGCCATGCTTGTTCCCTAACCCGAGAAAGATTCGATCGGGTGTTTGAGCGGAACCCTAGCCTAACCCCAAGCCGAGAGATACTAGCACCCAGGCCGGGCAACGCTCAGAGAGCCCCCTGATCGGCCAGAATACAAACCTTCAGCGAAGTCGGGGGGAGGGTAGCAGGATCCCTATGGTGGCGCTCAAGTCGCCGCCGAGGGTAGGAGAAACCCTAACGAGAGGGTAGATCGACAAACCCAACACTGCACGATTAAATTCGATCGGACGGCTCGCAAGGAGGTTTGTGCCGGCCAGCATCAGTCGATTGAAATAAAGGGTCTCCTCTAACTTTATTTTGAGACAATATCCTTTTTTTTCGAGTGACAGGTCCATCTATCTCAACGAAATAAGATAAATTTGTCGGCCCATTCTACAGCCACTCCAGCACATTTCTGAGCCTACACGCAGATTGCCCATTCTACAGCCCATTTAGGCCGTCGCCTACCAGTCTCGTGCCAACTCCCACACATCACCGCCGCCGCAGCCGCCGCCGCCGCCAGCACCGACGCCGAAGAACGGCCGGGAAATGGCCTTGCCGGTGATCCCCAGCAAGCTCCTGGCGGATATCTTCCTCCGCCTTCCCACCCCAGAGGACCTCATCCGCGCCTCCGCCGTCTGCGTCTCCTTCCGCCGCCTCGTCGCCGACCGCGCCTTCCTCCGGCGCTTCCGCAAGCTCCACCCTCCGCCCCTCCTCGGCTTCGTCGACTACAGCGGCTTCCACCCCGCCGAACCGCCTCATCCCTCCGCGCCGGCGGCCAGCGCCGTCGCCGACGACGACTTCGACTTCGACTTCGGCTTCCTCCCCGGGTCCTCCTTGGACTGGACCGTGCGTGAGGTCCGTGACGGCCGCGTCCTCCTCGACAGACCCGGCCGTCACGAGCCCCTCTTCAAGGAGACGGTGGTGTGCGACCCCCTGCACCGGCAGTACCTCCTGCTTCCCCCGATCCCCGGTGACGTAGCCGCTTCGGTTGCGGTCCAACTCCTGATAGAGAGGCGGGGCTTCGCCGGTTGCTTCCTCGTCCCTTCCGGCGACGAAGAAGAGGCAGACGCAACGGAGACGTCGTTCAGAGTGATCTGGCTGGTGGTGCTTGAAAATAAACCGGTCGCCGCTGTCTTCTCTTCCACCACAGGGCAATGGCGAGCCATTACACCCCTGATTTGGAGCTTACCTGGCTTACAGTTATCGACATGGAAGTTTTGGTTCGTGTCGCGCCACTGCGCGCATGGCTGCTTCTACTGGATTTCAGGTTCAATTGAAAAATTGATCGTGCTTGACATCCGTAAGATGGAGTTCTCCATGGTTGATCACCCACCCTGTGCCAGACATTTGGGCGATGATGTGGCCATCGCGGAGGGAGGCCAAGGCAGGACTATGATGTTTGTGCCTAAACCAGACACAAAATGCCTTATTTATACTGTTTGGTGGCGAAATAATGGTGGGAATTCCACCCAGTGGCAGATGGAGAAGACAATCTCGCTGGATTCTGACTGCGTAATCGAGGGTGCAGTTGGGAGGCACTTGCTCCTATATTATGTCGGAGTCTCGTCGGCCAAGCAAGGTTGTTACACGCAGGACGTCGACACATTGCAGCTTGAGAGGGTGTGTTATTCATGTCCAAAACAGTCACAAGTATATTGCAACTTCCCACCATCGTTATTATCATCACCGACAGTGTCAAGTGGTAAGAGTGTTTAGATCCTTGCTGCACGCTCTTATATTAGTTTACAGAGGGAGTACTTCTTTTCATTTGTAGTTATAACTATCACATAGCTTGTCTGATATACTTGCTAGCTCATTAATGTGATCAGTAAGTATTTGTTACATAGTTTAGTGGTTGCTGCTTTTTTTTGTGCTTGTGGCAAAGCTGATCCAGCTAATTTGTTTGTCTTTCCTATGCGCCATCTTGAGGTAATTAGAGAAGTGAAAGGGAGGATCTAACACACTATAAGTAGAATTCTAGGGGTATTGCGAAATCATAAAAAACACTGGATCATAAGTCACAACAATTGATTCAGTTTTTATGGCAAAGATAATGGAGATTGAATACAAGTTTAAATCAGGACATTGCTGCCAGTTCATCTTTGTAGTGTTCTTTCTTAGACACATTTATTCCAGTCAAGCAGGACTTGTGTTATCTGGAAGTCTTGTGTGCTCACCGTTACAGTTGTAAATTTATCTTTATTGATTCCATACAAAAATTATCTTAAGATATAAGATGCAAAAATGTCTTTTGGTTTCCGATGTGAAAATTTATTCATTCTTTTTAATAAATATACGACACTAAAGTTTTGAATTAAATGCAGAATCACAAGCTATTTTGAATGACGTACCAAATGGTATTATTTGCACTTTTAAGATCAGGATAATCCTTACTGCACCTCACAATGCATCTTTTTTAGCAAGAATTTTGCTGAACTTAATAGAGATTGGTAGTACTTTCATGGGAAGGTAATGATGGCATATTGATTGTGTTGTAGTTTGCGGCTTGGCTGGAATTGAGCAATTTTCTTTGCCGTGCCATTAACCCTTTTTTGCACTGAGCATTGTGCACTAGCTTTTGGTCATCAGATTTGGGAACCTTGTCATCAGGCCACAATGGTCGTCTGCTTAGTCCCTGTCTTATCCTTTCACTGTATCTTCCTAAAACATATGTCAGGCCCCGAAACAGTATCGTGCACATCTGGCCATTCATTGGAGATTTAAAGGCTCGAGTTCTTAAGTGCTTTTGGTCCATCAGATTTGGGAACCTTGTCAGTAGGCCACAATGTATAGTCATCTGTTTAGTCCCTGTCTTATCCTTTCGCCGTGTCTTCCTAAAACATATGTCAGGCCTCGAAACGGTATCATGCACATCTGGCCATTCACTGGAGATTTAAGGGCTCGAGTCATTAAATGAACTCATCGCCGAGTTCCACTTACTGCTTCGCTTCACCTCTCTTCATCTGGAGTGCTTGGAGACAATCTAACGGCTACAGTTCAAATTACCTGATGAGCACTATTTACCGACCAACAAAAACTGCTTTAGATTGAATCCTTTTTTACTTTTACCAAAGTGATTATAATCGTCGATTCTTCTTATATAATTATGTTAGCGAAAATGATAAATATTTTCCATGGCAAATCTATTAATACTACTTCTTTCAATCACATATTTATAATGAAGGCTTTTCCAGAGAAACTATACAGAGTTTTTTTTTGACATAGAACTAAATAGAGGTTGCTAATACTGTCAAGGGATGGTAATTATGGACAGATGGATTGTGTAATACTTTGTGTCATGTACTGATGTACAGATGGAGCAATATCTGTGCCATGCCTTTTGGTCCATCACATCTGAAAACTCCTTCACTCGGCCACACTGCACTTTTCTGCTCTATCCCCGCCACAATCCTTGCATCCTGTCCTGGATAAGTGAAGCCTTTTCCAAAGCCATCAAGTCAATCCATCCAACCTGTGGCCATCAAGTCAATCCATCCAATCTACGGAACTTTGCTGTCTGGATTAATGCACTTATCTCAGAGAATCACTCGCTACGGATCTGAATTTTGGCATTCTTTTCCTTGCAACATTTTTTTTGTTTCTTTAGAATACCAAATTGTTTTCAGTTCACACCTATGTCTAGTTCCTATTCTCCTCCGCATGGCATCTATCTTGAGTTGCACCTCTGCAAGTTGGGACACTCTATTTCACCTATAGCAAGTTACTAAATTTTCACCCATGAAAACAAGTTCACCTATAGTGATTTACAGCAGTACTTTCTTCTGGCATGCCTGTCAAAGCTTGAACTTTGTTTTCCTGCATGCAGACGCAACCTTTTACATTTCTTCCTGTTTGCGGTGCACTTTTGTGATTCAAGTTATCATTAGTCTATTGAACTGATTCCTTTTTGGTACTGAACTCCGATAATTTTACAACTAAGCCTTTGTTTAGTCTACTGGTGCAGTTGAACCTGCAACCTAGGAGCCTCTGGCAGATTGCTGTTGGTGCTTTCTATGTGCAAATGCTATTTTTTCCCCTTTAATCACCTTCGTTTCCTTTATGTCTGTGCTTCCTTCTCATCCATGTCCTTCCTTTGAATCAGGGCAACACACATACTATAGAGCACAGCACAGTTGCCTTGGTTGCTGTATGACCGAGCTTAACTTTACAAGTTTCACTAACAGAAAAATATGTTTGCAGAACTTTGCTGAATTTTGTGAGTACTTAATTGCTGGGTTTGATCTTGGGTTATCTATTCATAAGTTGCCTGCATTATTTTTTATCGCATTACAAAGCTTTTCAATGAATATCCAACCATTCTCATCCCAAAGTCACTTGGTCTTCAATGTAACAGTATAATCTTGTGCATGCAGTCCCACGCCACGCCGACCACCGAGGAGTGGACGACGCTGTGCCGGCACCAGAACCACGAGAAGCTGACCTCGCTGGGGGACCGCCGTGCAAGCGCGGTCGTCGCAGCGGCCGCTCGGGCTCCAGAACCCTTGGAGGCGGGTCGCGGTGGACGGGGAGAAGGAGGCTGAGGCTTGACCCGTGGTGGACGAGGGCCTGGGGGCGGATGAGGGGCCAGATCAAGGTGTTGTCCAGGACGGCTGCGACCAAGTCCTTGGGCGGCAGGGGCTTGCCTTGACCAGGATCTGCTAGCAGCTAGCTGATGGGGACATGGGATGACTCGATCCTTTTTGTAAGATTTATACTACTGGTCTGCTGCGTGTTGATCTTTTTGGTTTCAGAACAGAAAACGGTACCGTTGTCAACACCCAAACGGCTTGATCTAGTTACGAAATCAAGCTGCAGTCTTCGAGAGGCAAGATCGGCTGCTGCACGGCTATGTCGCTGTGAGATTTTTTCCATCCAAGCATGAACGCACTAGTTGAACTTGATTCTTGTTGGTCCACTTCTTTGATCCCCGTGTGCTGTTGTAGCAGGCAAGGGCTAAATACCTGGCATCCTGGTTGATCTAGCTAGCTAGCATATGGATCCAGCACCAACAAAGTGAATGATCCCTTTTTCATACAATTTTTAGTTTCTGAACCTTGGCTCCAGGAGGTGCAGAGATGAGCATTCTGGTTGAAATGCGCTCGAGATGCACATGGATTTGCATTTGTCAGTAGCAGCTAGCTTGTCGATGGCAGAGTTTCTGTTTAATACTCTATATATGCAGTAGGTCAATCTGACGACTTGCTGTCGCTTCATTTATATACTATTGACATTTTCTACCGTCTGCCGCCCGATAATTAACTTGGTGTTCTTCTGCTGGTTCATGTAATCAACCGTATCATGTCCTGGCAGCACTTGGCGTGTCATAGATCTGCATTGCATTGCTGCTGTTGCAAGTGCTTATGCTGGATGCTATGATTATTATTAGGATTATTGTTACTCTATTATACATTGTCTTTTGTCGTGCGCTTCTGGCTGCATTCTGATATCGCTGTCCCGGTAAATCGTGTTGATCCAGCCATCTTGTAGTCTTCTCAAGTGTGTGTATCTTGTGATGAAGAATACATTACAGTTGCAGATCCAAGGACGATAGGAAGGCAAGGCAATCAGGCAAGCAGATACTGAACTCAACCCATCAACACTCAGCAGCATCGAGCAAGGCCGAGCAGAGATGTTTCTAATATTCGTGAATATTTTTAAATTTTGTAAACATTCTTAAAAAATGTTTAGCATTTTTAAAAGGCTGAAAATTTTATAAATTAATGTGCTTTTTAAAGTTCAAGAACATTTTCTAAATTCTTAAATTTTTAAAAATTTGCAAACAATTTGAAAATTCTTAAAGATTATTTGAAACTCACCAACATTTTTAATTCAAGATTTTTCTCAATTTTTTTTGATTTTTAAAACTACATTTTATTATTTTGCAAATATATTTTTTTATTTTTAAAACTACATTTTTATTTTACGTATTTTTTTAAATATTCTCTGTGTTTTTTGTCTGTTTTGCTTTCGCTCTGTTTTTTCTTCTATTCTCTGGATGGACCGAGGCCAACTAGGCTGACTAGCCAGCTAGCCCAAGCGAGCATCACACTCATCTTCTCTCTCCTCATACACGTTTGGTCGTCCTTGCATGCCTAGCATGCGAGGCAAGACATCTCAATTTCCTACTCGATGCTTTATATTGTCGATGATTTGCATAGTGCAAAATAGCTTGGTCATCCCCAATGGGAGGCAAGGAACAAGAGCGATCTCTCCCAATTGATTTTTCTAACTGTTTGGTAGTGGTTTTTATTGTATTTTTTGTTATTTGTTTTGAGTGTTTTTCTTTTTGTTTCTTTTCTTCCACCGGTTTTCCTCATGTTTTTTCTTTATTTATTCATTTCCCTATTTAAATCCTTTTTATTTATTTGGAAAACTAGCTTACATCTTTTAAAACTAAAGAATATCTTCTAAAAATGCACGAATATAGTTTTTTTTTAAATTTGAGGACAACTTTTGAAAACATGATACCTTTTTTTTGCAAACTATTTCTAAACTAGAGAACATTTTGTGACATGAGATTTTTCAAAATTATTGAACATTGTTTAAAAACTTGTGAACATATTTTTATAAATTATTCTATTAAAAATTCTAGTGTTCTTAAATTCTTTTTTCTTAGATGTTAAAATCATTTTTTACTGCAACCGATTTTTTACTGCAACCGATTTTTCAATATATGGTCTGATGGCTTGTTGGAGGCCGTCAACTAACTTGGTGCTTATCTGTTGGTTGATATTTATATTTATGTAATGAACCATATCCTGCTGTCCTGTCAGCACTTGGCGCTCAATATATTTGCATTGCTGCTGATGAAAGTCCTTATGCTGCACGCCAATGAAGAAGCCTATTCAGGTTTGCTGTTTTGGCCTTTTCTCTTGGCTGCATTCTCATGTCACTCTCCGGGCAAATCGTATCGATCTTGTAGTCTTCACCAGTTGCAGATCCAAGGAGGGGAGGATAGGACGGCAACTAGGGAAGCATACTCAAGAACTTACAGCATCAACAACACCGAGAACGGCTGAGCAGAGATGCTTCCTTCGACGGCTCGCCCTGCAGGTGCCGCGGCCTACACGCAGCCGCAGCTGAGGCAGATGAGGGCGCAGTGCATCGTCTTCCTCGCCTTCAAGTATGTTATTCTTGGCCGGTAGCAAGCATCTCAATCTCTGCAAGAATTCTGTTGTTTCTTTCATTCATCTCGTCGTGTGTGTGTGATTATGTGCTAGGAACCAGATGGAGCCCAGGAAGCGGCACCTCGAGATCGCGCTCGGTGAGGATGACATCGACGGAGCCGGCTGCCACGGCGAGAGGACGACGACGAGCTCACCTTCTCAAGCCTCGTCGTCCTCTGCCGCACCGTTGCCGCCGCCCCACCTCCTGTCCGTCTCATCGCTGCGGCTGTCCCCGCCGGTGACGGAGCAGGAGCAGGAGAATCGCGAACGCAACGACGACCCTGCAGCAGAACATGAGTAATTGATGGTTGTATCCTCTTCTTCCCACGACCAAAAATGAATGAGAGGCTCCTTTTGGATACAAAGTGTTGTTCTCATACATACGTATAACAACTTTGATTAGCCTTGTCATACATACATATAACAACTTTGGTTAGCTTTCTAGTAGCTCATTAGTTTTATCATCCATCTTGTAGATCTTTCTGCGTTTGTGTATATCTAGCGAGATGTAAACAAACGACATATCTGTTAAAAATCTTTACGTACAAGATATAGATTAGCTAGGCCGAATTGTGTGCCTCATCATGCATATTTGTCGGAACTGAAGTACTCTTCCAAATGGTCGGTTAGTTCAACGCACAAGAAAAATACTCTAATATACTATACTGCAGAATAGTCTAGTACTACTTGTATATTGTGATGATATTTCATGCCTATATATATGTTCTAATACTATGGTTTTTTGTTACTATGGTTAAGAGTAAGGACGATGACGGGGGCAGCTTAAAGAAAAATCCACATGACCTTTATAAGCCCATATAGTTACACGGCCAATGAAGTTAAGAGTATAGCGGAAAAAAGAAGAAGGGTAAAGAGAATGACGGGGACTAGCTTAAACAAAAATCCGTATGAGCTTATATTGTTACACGGCGAATGAAGTTAAGAGTAAGGACTATGACGGGGACTAGTTTGCAATGACACCATTTCCTTAGACGCAATATAAACGCCAATCAAAAGACATGTGAGGTTGTTTATATGGACATTCTAGAGAGGTCGCAATGGCACACAAAAAGTTATTGTTTCTCTATGGGTTTAAGAGCTTTGTCATATGGAAATACTCTGTTTCTAGTTAATTGCAACAAAGTTGACTCTTTATGAAAGAACCGCAACATAGTTTTTTCTCCTGATAAAACTAGCATTAACTCTGTTCATGGCCTATTTTTTTTTTGACTTGGCTGATTTGAGGGTACAACTTAGCAGTGTCGTTGTTGTTGGTTCTTAAACCCATTATGTGCTGAGCCAGCTGCCGAAGTTCCCTTCGCTGTCCGGCACCGTGTATGAGGAAGACAGGACCAAGTTCCCTTCGCTGTCCGGCAACCAGGATGAAGACGACGAGGATATAGACTGGGATGACCGCCTGCATTTCCCAGCCGGGGAGAAGGAGGTCGGCATCTCGAAGAACCTCCGGGACATCATCCACTTGGAGATCATGCTGGACGCCTTCTGCAGCAGGCCTGTGCCTAGTCTGTGGCGCGAACCTCAACACGAGCAGCTGCAGCTGCGGCACTGAGGAGTCTTTGCAGGCCAAGGACGCCAGGCGGCCGGGAACTCTCAAAGACCTCCTGAAGCCTATGCAGAGAAGATGATGATGAGGCAGACAGTGCATTGTAGGTATCTTGTAACCTGTGTGATAGTCTCTAGGATTGTCATGGCCTCATGGGCAAGATATGCAGCCCGGTGAAAATGCACCGACGATGCAAATCATTCTGGGCGTTCCTCAGAAGTTCATGATTATCATTTGTATTGCCTCATCTTACGGTCGAAAGTAGAAGCCCGCAACGCAATGCTAGGATATTATGTTGTACCGCAAAACCTGAAATGATATGTGGGCGAATTTGCGCGACACATGTGATTTGTCTCTTGGGGGGATCAAATTAACTGTATGTACATTTATCACTGGTTAACTCCCTGGGAAGGTTAGATTAAATTGCTGTAACACAAGGCAGAATTAATTCTTCATGTTAATTAGCAAGTGTTATGTTTTTGCTGGAACACTTGCATCTTTCAGGTTTTACTTCTTGTACCAACAGGTAACAACCCAAAGTAGGCCAACACAGGTTTACTTACAACTGAGCAAAGATAAGTAAAAATAAATAGCATGGCTATACAGAGACACTCCATCAGCTCTGAAAAGAAACTAAGCAGACAAGAGCAGCTCTGAAACAAGGCTAAACACAGAGAGAAAACACAAAGAACGCCTTGAATGCTTGGGTGGAGCACCACAAGAAACAAAGAACATCCATTCATGCATGGCTTTTCCTCCGTGAGTTTCGCGGCGGCGCGCCGCTCATTCACCATGCTCGAAACAAGGGACCAGGCAACAGTGACCTCCACCTTGAAATGTGCAATGTGCCAGGATGTTATGTTGTAGTACAAGACCTGAAATGACATGATGAGTGGATTTGTGCTGAGACTTGAGCTTTGTCTCCTGAAAGGAATCAAATTTTACCTGTATGTGCACTTATCACTGTATGCATATGTTTTTGCTGGAACACTAGCATCTTTCAGGTTTTACATCTTGCAAGCCAACAGGTAACAAACCAAAGTAGGTCAACACAAAACTTACTTATAGTTGAACAAAGACAAGTGAAAAAAAGATACGGTCATACGGAGAATCAGTTCACCAGTCACAAGCACAACATATAGTAATTAAGTAGACTGAATAAACTACCAGACTAGACATCGAAGAACCTCCGTTCCAGTGCTTGCCTGAGCTGATCACTACACAGGAACACAAAGAACACTCATTCATGCCCTCTCCTCCGCGAGTTTCGCGAGGGCGCGCCGCTCATTCCACAAGCTCGAAACAAGGGACCATGCAACAACAACCTCCACCTTGCAAAAGCCAAGATCGCAGGTGCCATTGCTCGTGCCGGCCCTCTCCGGCGCGAACACGGCCTCGCCTCGCGCAACAACGGCGGCAGCGCCACCACCATCACCGTCGTCTTCTTTGCCAGCGATCTGAGGGGACGCCACCACGGAGACAACCAGCTTCCCCCCCTCGAGGTCCACCGACACGACACGCCTCGAGAGCTCGACCGCTCCGGTCGAAGGGCTGATCGGCATCTTCCCATCCCGGGAGTTGAGCAGCAGCACCTCTCCTTCCCTCACGGTTGTGACCTCGGCGACGACGCGCCCCCGGAGACCCTCTGGCCACACTCCGTCGATGATCTGGACACCGATGACGGTCGCCTCGACCGAGGGGTCCAGCGGCGCGTAGGCAAGCTCAATCGTGCACCGGTCGCAGAGGATATCAGAGCGGATCACATGTGTGGCAAGGTAGGTCTGGGGGTAGTTGAAGATCCCGAAGGCCAGCATCTCGTCCTCTTCGGGGTACGTCTTGCTCTTCACCTTCAGCTGAAACTCAATCGTGATGGAGTCGATGATCACGATCGCGCGCGACGGGCCTGTCAGTAGTAGATATGGATCCTACAAAGAAGATAAGAAATGTGGTAAATATATCGAATTCATGCTCCAGCCAGTCAAATCAAGTAGGTCCATCCAAATGTCCAAACAGATGGATATTAAGAATGATGGAAAATATATTTTAACATAAAACAACCGATAGAAACAAATGATGCATGGTGTATGCCTCTTGGGTTAGGATTTAGCAGTTATCCTCGGTGCGGTTGAAGAGGAAGTTGCGATTGTGATCCGATGTGTCCCTGGCGGCGACCAGGCCATGTACATGCAGCGGCCACTTGACACCGTCTTCGAGGTCGGCCACTGGGATGTTGAAGATCTGCATGGTACAATGAGGTCTCGCGTAGCTCGGGATGGGTCCGGATGTGAAGCGCATGGGACCAAGACTAGCTGCAATGTCGTATGAAGCAAAATTAAGCTATGTTTTGGTCACAGGAACGCATAGATTTTGTTGTTATCAGTAAACAAGACACATCCATGATAAATAAAGCTGGTTAGATAGGGTCTCTGATTTCGCCCTTTTTATATATTGAGAACATTGCACACAGTTAAGAACATGGCCGTTGGAGGACCAACCATTCAGATGACTAATCTATGAGTGAGGTTGATTAATTTGTGGCTGTTTCTTTCTCATCCGTAGCCACAACTAATCTATGAGCACAATCCAATTGAATGAATCAAAAATATATAGGTAGCTAGTGATGCGAGTGAAACAGGGGAGCTAGAGGTGTTGCTATAGTAGCATTATTATTACTCTGGTCATCGAAGGAGCCGAATTTGCCGGCGAAGCGGCTCTCCCACAGCCCGCGGTACCTCGCGATCCGACCTTCCTCCCTGTAAACCTCCTGCTCCTCCTCCTGCGTCGGCGGCGGCGGCGGCGGCAGCGGACATGGTGGAGGTGTGCTGTTAATATCCTCATCTTGGTTCTCCCTCCTCACGTCTTCTCCGCCCTCTGCTTTCTGGTGGCACTGGCGTCCTCCATCCTCGCCAGCCCGCTGCTGATCAGCTCCTCCATCGCCGGGGATCGAGGAATCAAACGATCGATCGGTCGATCGCTTCCCTCTGCCGCTTTACTTTGTAACTAGGTTTAGTTTTTTTTTTGTTGACAGTTGGATCAAACGTAATAAGAAAACACGCACGCGGTCACCAAACCAAACGGCCGGGGGACATAACTTTAGGAACGTGCTGAAGTGGCCTGATTTGATTTGAAAAAAAAAGGCCTAGGGCCACCCGGTGAAATTGGGAGGGGCTATTTTTTTTTTGTTGGGCAAAAGGGATTTTATCCGCTGATAATAACAAGGGAGCCACTACGCGTCCGCCGGTAGATGTCTAGTAAACATCCACCACCTCGACAGCCGCCAGATCTCCGCGCGCGAGCCGTCCGATCTAACTCCTCGCACGCGTGCGTCGCCTTTCCGGCAGATTAATTCCTGAAACAACAAACCAGTTGCAGAAATAATGGTCGCGTTGTAGAAACAATTCCTGAAACAATAATCGCGTTGCAGAAACAATTCCTGAAACAACATCTGCGTTGCAAAAACAACTACCATGTTGCCAAAAATTGGAGATCGCAAAAGTAATTCCTGAAACAACGGCCAAGTTGCAGAAACAATTCCTGCAACAAGACCCCTGTTGCAAAATGTGCAACAACATCGCCAGCCTCTTCTCTTTATTCCTACAACAAGACCGTTGTTGCATTTTGTGCAACAAAGACCATGTTGCTGAAAAGGTCACCTCGTTGCAGATGCCATGGCTGTCTACGCTGGTGCTCCTCCTGGACGGCGGCGGCGTGGCTCTAGTGGCGGTGTGCCTCGCAGAGGAAAGAGAGAAAGGAGAAGGTAGGAGAAGAGGAGGGGCGCGAGCGCGCGGGTGGTGGAGCAGCATCGGTTTGGTGCGTATTCATGGGACTGAACTGGAGGTAGGAGACGAGGTTGGGGAAGATATGGATGAGACCTGTTCGTTGGAGATAAGAAGGAAAAAGAGAGAGATGGTGCAGGCCCACATGGGCACGTGGCGTACAGAGAAGACGGTGGACATTTAGCGTGGGATCCGTTGGGTGATTAGAATCATTTCCCTAATAACAATATGCGGAATACAAATGATATTGGGCAATATCCCTAGCCACAAGTGGCGCCCGACTGCAAGAGAAGTAGCAGCCTTAACCAAAGCATGAGCTTCATAGTTCGACTCACGAAATTCAAAAGAAAAATAACAAACTCTAGTTCCTCCATGCGGTCCTTTATCTCGTGCAGGGCCGGGCCATAAACCGGCGCTCGCCCCTTGTTGATATTGTTCACCACCTCAAGGCAATCCGAGGCCACCTGAACTCTCCGCAGATTCAGATCTTTGGCTAGTGCTAAAGCTTCATTGCATGCTTGTGCTTCGAGACTAGGTGGATCCACTAGGCCATCGAAAACAATTGCAGAAGCTCCCAAAAAGGTTCCCGCTTCATCTCTGCATATGACAGCTGCTGCTCCTCGTGCTCCATTCCTCGAGACCCCTCCATCTACATTCATCTTCACCTTACCAGTAGCCAGTTTTAGCCATCTGTTGGTACTCCTGGCGCGATCTGTAACTGTAGCTGTGTTGCTTCCACAAGCGGATGCTATACTCAGATCCTCAAGATAGCGGTTTATGAAGCTCATGGTGCTCAATGGGCTCTGAAACTCCCCATCATGAATCACTCGTTGTCGCGCCCACCATATGGCCCACATGGTTACCAACACCCGTGCTAGATCCTGCTGATTCAGAGCCTCAAACAGCCAAAAAAAGCCATAGTCGCGCGTCTTCTATACGAGTTGATATCACATGCTCCAGGGTGTCCTCATCTACCAAGGCCCAGACACACCTCGCCATATGGCACTCAAAGAGTGAATGCCTCCATGTATCCTCAGCCGAGTTACAAATTGAGCATACGTGTGTATCCGCCATCTTGCGCTCATGCCTCGTCGTTCCAGTCGGTAGCGATGTATGTGCCAATCTCCAGGTAAACACTCGCACCTTTGCTGGGACTTTAACCTTCCACAGATACGTCCACGATTTCTTGTCCGCCTCTTGATTGGAGTGTCCTGTTCGCTGGTCCAACCACGCCTCCCGCTGCGCCCTTATGCCAGTAATCATCCTGTATGCCGATCGGATGGAAAACACCCCTCGTTTATCATAGTGCCAGGACCAATAATCCTCTTGTATACCAGAGCTTAGCGGAATGTTCTTAATAACATCAACATCAGGACCGACAAAATGATCATGCAGCTTCTGAACATTCCACGTCTTCGTCTCACTATCTATCAATTCAGACACCATCAGTGGTGGGTTTTGTGAGATAGTACATAGTGGCCGAAGTTTAAAATCCCTTGGCAGCCAATTTTCATGCCAGATCCTAGTCTCCTGCCCCGTGCCAATCCGCTTTATCAAGCCCAAATTGAGCACATCTCTTCCCTCCAGTAAGGCTCTCCATACTTGCGACGGATTCGAACCAATGCTTGCTGTTAATGTGTCATTCTCCGGGTGATACCTTGCTTTGATAATTCGAGCACTAAGAGAATTTGGCTCTTGCATTAATCTCCAAACTCGCCTTGCAAGAAGTGCCAAGTTAAATTGTTCTATATCACGAAAACCCATTCCACCCATATACTTAGGTGTTGACATCGTCTTCCACGAGACCCAAGCCATCTTCCTCTCCCCTCTCTTACCGCCCCACCAAAATATCCTTAAAAGACCGTTGATATGTTCACAGAGCCCACATGGTAGTTTAAAACATGACATGGAATAAGTCGGAATGGCTTGAGCTACCGACTTGAGGGGGTAGGTTACACTTTTTAAGGTCAGTGGGTTACGTTTTTTTCCGAACACAGTACAGACGCAAGCGCTCATACATACGCCCATACACTCACCCTTATAAACGCACACATGCACATACTATCCTTATGGGCACATTCGAGAGAACGAACCGGCATATCATATTGAGATTTACGAAGTCACCATAGGCGCCGCGTCGTCGACGGGAACGTCTCCTTCCACTGAAAGTGCAACGCCGAAAATCCTAAAATAAATATGTTTTTTTATCTCTATATAAGGGTCAGGGGTCAGGGTAGGTACGTAGTTCGGGTTCAGAATTTGCTTTCTGTGAAGACGACAGCCTAAGTTTTCGGCCCGCAACACTAACACTTTTAGCCCACAACATAATTTATCCCACTTTAATATGCTAGCACAAATGCCCGTGCGTTGCAACGGGAGAAACAAACTCAAACCTCTCCTTCTACCGACTTGTAATTCTTCGTGCGTTGCAATCGTCACATTCACTTTACGTGGTTCAACACAAATCATGTATTGACATATCAGGCATTGTATTTCCTTATTTACCGCAAACAACAATGATTCCCATTGTGAATTATATCAAGGTATGAGGCTATCAGCCTCTTGACTGAACATAAGCTGTGTACACTTCACTGTCACCACCGTCCACCTTCTTCATCTCTACCATATGAACTTGGGCTTGTTTCCGGCAGCAAACTATGTTGTGTTTTTCCACCATGGCCATCGAACCATAGTTTGAAAAATGAACCAGTGGGAGTAAACTTATTGTTCTAATCATCAAGTATAAAATGAAAGCAAAAATTAATATTCACGAAGTTCATTCTCATTGGCTGGAAATCAATCAATTGTTAACTTCTTGTAAAAAAGCTTGACTTTCATACTGCCTAAATACTAGTATAATATAAACATGGCCAAGCATAATTTATATATACCACAAGAAATTCAAAACTACATTATCAAGAGATGGAGTACAACATTGACCATTTATTTAATGGTCATCTCTCCCATCAGATAGAACACGGAATTTATTCATTCTTCTAAGACTTTTGTTTCCTACCGAATTTGTTTCCCTCATTTAATAGTTGTCTAGCATGGGCTTGGCTGCCATATGATATATTTGACAATTTTTCATAAGATATTTTGGCTTTTCAATATAGTTTCTATGAAGATGTTTTCGCAGTAGGTTGTTACATGAAGTATACTTGCATGGAGTTGCGAGATACTGGGCCGCAGGCTCGGCTTGGAGCATAAAGCGCTGCATAGGAGGCCTCGATCGGGGTCGTGATCAGAAGAGAGAGAAAACCCTAATCCCCAAATCCTTCTCACGAAGCCCCGTCGCAATGGGCGACGCCGCGAACGCCTCCCGTCGGCGTCGGCTGGCCTCAATTCTCCTCTCCCGGAAACCGCGCCTCAGCGACAGCAGGAACGAGACCACGGCCACAGCCGAATCCAAGGATGGCTTCACCATGGCGGTCTCCTTCTGGATGGCCGACCCACCGCAGCTGTCCATCTTCTCCGTCCACTGCTGCAGACCCGCTCACTTCCAAGACGGGCCGTACTGCAATTTCAAAGATTTGCCACACGTGGTCGGCGTCGGCGCGGAGGGCCGTCTCGTCCTCATCCGCGCCGTCTTCGACCGCCGCTACACATCCGAATATTTCCTCTACAAGGCCGGCGAGTCACCATTGCTCGACCCGATTCTTCCTCCCTACGATTATGTTCATGGCGACCGCGATGATCTGCGGGGGGTCAGGGAGTTCGGCGTCCTGCTGCTCGGCACCCAGTATCTCGTGGCCGCTCTCTGCCTGGACCCTTTGTCGGATGAGTATCGCCTTCGGATCTACTCGTCCGAGAGAAAATCGTGGAGCACCAGGACCCTGCCCAATCCATGTCCTGGGGTCGACAGGATTGTGCCCGACAAGGTGATCACTCTTGGAGAAGAAGGCCTACTAGGGTGGGTTGATTTGTCACAGGGCATGCTCATGTGCGACCTGCGTCAAGAAGATAAGGTGCATCTCACTTTCATCCCGCTGCCGGAGCTGTTGCCTGGGAACAGATACAAACTAAAAGGTCCCATTCCCCCTCCCACCGCAGACGCAGAGAGAAGCAAAAAACTAGAAGGCGAATCTCACCCAAATCTCTGGTGGTTTCGGGATCTCGCATGGGTTGATGGCGTGCTCAAGTTTATTGAGATGGAGAATCTTCTTGCTCCTGAAAGCCGGAGCAGCGACAAGGGTGATGTTATCTACGATCCAGACTTGATCATGTCGCTCGAGCGCAAAGCCGTGGATTGGCATTGCAAGCAGCCGTCCTTTGGGGGTGCCTGGAGAGCTGTCACATGGACTCGGACAGTTTCGTCCAACTGTTGGCGCCAGACACGCGCTGCCAATGTCGCTGACATCTTGGTTGTCGATGGATCAGCGCATTCATCTTTGTTGCCCGGGCTAAAGGGAGAAAAGATGACATTCAGGGACCTCTACTCAGCTTTCCCCATCCTGAGCCCGGATGGTGACGATATTCTTTATCTCAAATCTATGGTGGAACCCAGTAATAAGGATGGATGTGTGGCCGCTCTTGACTTGGGAAACAAGGCTGTGAAAGCAGTTGGCAAGTATTATCTTCCGGATGATTTTTATTACCACTTTCGCCATGACCCTGAACATCCTTTCCGTGTCTGTACATTGTCCCGCCATCTGGATATGACTCCAGGTAACTGTTACCTGCTCTTATTGTTCGCCACACCTATGCAATGCAGAAAATTCTTATCTACTTAGTTATTACTACTCTCTCCGGTCTTTTTACCCCGCATATAAGATTTGTTTGAAACCATATTGGGATCGGGCAGGATTGTGAGTATGGTGTTGCTTATGAATTCAGCGGTTTCTGTAGGCATTGAAGTCTCAGCGTGTCGCAAGATCATAGGGGATGCTAGCAGCTCTTCAATTTTTCCAAGAAACACCTCAGTAAGTATTTTGTATCACTTTTTATTTCAACGGAAGAATTTCCACCAAGTAACTTGCCATCTCTTCGGTGCATATATAGTTCGGTGTTGGTGAGCTCAATTCCTGCGAACCAAGGAGCAAAATCCAAAGGCAAGTTTCTTATTCTCCGCGAGACCTCTCTTCTGCTAAGGCCTGGGCACCTATGATCCGACTTAATTAGATCAATTCATTCTATAATTTGATAGCTATTCGCCGATTAGTTTTACCTGACATTACCATATTGTGATCTCTTGTCTAATTGGCTTTCTCTTCCTCAGGCCGTTGGAATTCACTGGTGGAAAAAAGGCCTTTGGTCGCGGTTCGCAACTGCCATTAGTCGCGGTTGCGCAACCGCGACCAAATAAGCGCGACTAAAGCCCCCCACCTTTAGTCGCGGCTCCTTAAGAACCGCGACTAAAGGCCCGTCCACGTGGGCGCCAGGCGGCCGTCGGGGCGGAGGACCTTTAGTCGCGGTTCTTCTGGCCAACCGCGACTAAAGGCCGCCACAGGTTTAGGGTTTTAGCCCCCCCCCCCCTAAACCTGTTTTCTGTTTAATTTGTATTGTTTTATTTCTTTTGTGCTTTATTTTAATTTTGAAGGAGTTTCATATATTCTACGGTACTACATACATGCATATGAATGTACAATTTCAAATAAATTTGAAATTAGAACCAAAAAGAATTCAAGAGGAATATACAATATGTATTCAATATCATCGGATGACCATATACAATTTTGAACAAGTTTCCATACATGATTTAATGCATATAAAGTTCTACGTCCTCGTAATAGTGTTCTCCTTTAGGATGGAGGACTTCCCTGCTGAACCATCCAGCTAGTTCCTCTTGAAGTGGTCGGAAGCGAGCTTCTGGACTAAGCATCCACCGGAGGTTATTCCTCTGAGCATTGGTATCACTCGGAACCCGCTCAGAGGTGTATCTCCGGATCATCTCACAGACATAGTATCCACATAGATTGGTCTCCGGTGGCTGAATATCCCCAGCATTCTTAGCCTTTAACATTTTGAATTCTAGCTCTTTTTTGAATTCACCGACCTTTGTATCTACGAACCGTCTCCAAACCCTACGAGGCAAAGAAAATTAAATGAACAAGAGAGTTATTAATTAGTTACTTGATATTAGGAAATGAACGAAATAGGCCGATCGATATAGAGCGCAAATGAATGAAAATAATTACTTCTGCAGCATTCTTCTCATGCCGCCCCAAAGCTTTGGATCCATATTCACAGAGTCGTGGACGAGACATTCTGAGGTGTTAACTTTAATTACTAGCAGAATCCAGTGGAACCTGCGGACACGATACATGCACAGTACGTCATGCATAACTCATCGATTAGCCGGCCACATACCATGCATGGAGTAAAAAAAAGAGAATGTGCTCAAGACAGAAACACTCACTCAAAATGGTAAGGAAATAGAATATCACTTTTGAGTTCCTGCTTTGTAAGAAAGTGCCACAGGTCTGCCTCCACGTCGGCGGGGTGACGCTCCAACACATGTCCATTAACGATGTGTGGGTCAATGAACCCAACATCATGGATGTTCCTTACTCTGCATTCCTTAATCTTCATTCTGCATGTATAATAGCGGACACAACAATATAGTTAGGACATATATATAGTGCAGGCAATATGAACGAGATGGGGTAGAAATTAATAAATCACTTACAGAACGTAGCAACTGATGATAGATTTATCGAGCTCGCGCAGATTGAAAAGCTGGAACAATTCACTCAGTTCAATTTGTACATAGTAATGTTTGAAGTGATGCTCATGTCTAACTTCCGCATAAATATATTTTTTGGCGTTTTTATTTTTTATGTAACCCTTGTACCATTTCAGCAGACCTTTCATTTGTGGAGGTAGATCCTTTTCCTGCGCAGGCTCGACGAGAGGCCCATTCTTGACATATGTAATTACTACCTCCTTCACTGGCGCCTCATCAAGGCCTAACAGTTCACGAAGAGTAATACCTAAGTTGGCCGCTTGTTCTCTGGCACTCGTTACAGTCAATCCCTGTGCTGCCGCAGCTTGTATGATCTCGGGGGCATCCGGACAGAAGGCTTCCACTATAAGCGGGGCAATCGATTGTTTACTTTGTTCCCCGAGCTGGGCAACTTGTTTCCCGCTTTTTTTACTTTCGGCCTTCTCCCGCTCTTTGTTCTCCTTGAACATGAGTGCCTGCCTGCGAAGTTCACGTGCATAGTCGTTAGGCAGATTCTTCGCGGCTTGGGACGGTGTGCTCAAAAATGACTTAGCCCACTTCTTTTGCTCATCAGAAAATACTGGCTTGGGCTCGGGCTCTCTTTTCTTCTTGCAGTCCGCCTTCCATTTCTCCAAATCAGCAGCCGCGGCCGCGTCGACTTCCTCGGTACTACGTTCCCAAGGCCTTGTGGGGAGAGGCTTCAGTGATGGCTCCGGTACCTTTGTGGTCTTAGGTACATAAGGGTCCGGGTTAATAATCCAGGACTGCTTCTGCTTCTTTGCCGGAGGTGGATTGGGGGCGGCGTCTGATCACCCGCCGGACGAGGACTAGGGGGCGGCGGCTGATCACCCGCCGGACGTTGTGGACTGGGGGGCGGCGTCGGCTGACGTGACGGAGGTGTAGGTGAACCGCCACCACCACCAGCACCACCACCACCGCCACCGCCACCACCACCACCGTAGGGGGGTGGACTTGTTGTCCTTGGCGCCTCGCCTGGAAACTTGATAAACTTCTTTTGCCATAGAATGAAATGGCGCTTGACATCTCCAAGTCTTTTCTCCCCTTCAGGTGTAGCAATGTCAATCTCCAGGTCCTCAAACCCTTGGACTATGTCCTCCACCGTGACACGAGCATAGCCATCTTGAATGGGGTTGTTGTGGTGGAGTGCTCCAGGTAAACATGGTAAAGCACTGCCGATGGCTACCTTCATGGACATGTTCCCGATAGGATAATACAGATGACATTCTTTCATCTCCTTTATATCGTCCACGGGGTAGCGAGGAGGCTCCGGTGAAGTAATTTCGACCACCAGAGGCTCCGGTGCAGTAATTTCGATCGTCGGTGCATCTGCACCAGCCGGTGGGACCTCCGTGGAAGCCACGCTGCTTCTCCGCTGCTGGCTTCCGAGATCCGCTGGATGATCTTCATGCTGCACCCGAGCTGCATCTCTTTCGGCTACTAGTACACTCATGGTTTTCTTCATCACATCCATTTCCGATGCCAACCGCGCCACAACATCTGCTTCCCGATCCATCTTTCTCTTACGACTTCTGTAACCGTACGGGTCATCGTTCTGGGGGAACCCTATTTTCCACGGAATGTGCCCCATGACTCGTACACGTCCTCCGTGTTCAGGATTCCCGAGGGCTTTTGTCAGCGCGTCGTTCTCTCTGTTGAACTTGATCTTCCCCTGTTGAGCATCCCTCATTGCGTTAATAAGGGCTTGGGTGGGTTTAATTAATTTGCCCCGGTAAACACACTCCCCTGTCTCCGGGTTCAGCGTTCCCCAATGCCCGTACCACCAGCTTTTGGCCCTTGGGTCCCATCCCTCCGTACCTGGACGGATTCCTCGCGCCGTCAGCTCGTTCTCCATCTTCTCCAACCTAGGCACCCAAATGCGATACCCTCCTGGCCCCATAACATGATTGTACTCCTTCTTAGCCGCATTTTCCTTATTTTTTTTCGATATTTGAATGAACTGCTCCGATTTCTTTTGCTTCACAAATTCTGGCCAATCATGTTTCAGTTTCTCATATTGTCCTTTGAAATCCGGAGTCTTGTTCTGCTTGACAAAGTCATGGACTAGATTTTGCTTGAATTTCCGGAATGCGTCGGCCATCTTATGAAGAGCGAACTGTTTGACTAGCCTCCTCCTCTCCTTGTTTTCCTCAATCTTGTTACCCTCCTCATCGAATTTGTTGTATTCCGGAGGTAGAACGAAATGTTCCATAAGCTTCTTGAAGCAATCTTTTTTTGTTCTCTTATCGACAAAAGTGAAACCATCAAGTCGTACCTTCTTTGGCTCATTCCACTCCTGGATGGTGATCGAGACGTTGTCTCTAACAATGGCTCCGCATTGGCTGACAAACTTGGTGACGTTCTTGCGTGGCTCCAGCGGCCTGCCGGTTGCACTGTCGACAACCTCGATGGTGCATGTTTCTCCTTGTTTCATCGTCTTGGTTGCGCCACGCTTTGACGACGTACTCGATTGTTTCGACGATCCGGCCGAGGGCTAAAATAAGAAAGAGTCGCGCGCGTTAGTACACACATATTTATTCAAATCAGTTAGTTTGTATCACCAGAGGCTCAATGTATATATATACCTCGGCGCCGGAGGTGGTTGCTACTTCCATTTGAAGATCGTCGTTTATCGACGTTTGTTCGGCATCATCTTGCTGACGGCGCCCTTCATCTTCACCGTCAAGGTTCAGATAAGAAGAGATATCATCTTCTTCTTCTCCGGTCGGCACATATAGAATATCGCCGTTTATGATGCCGAACATATGTGCTTCACCGTCCGGATCATAGTTGTCCATAATCGGGTCAGCTCTATCGTCCGCCATTATATCAGTCCTGAAAACATGTAGTAAAAACAAATTAATTAAGTGAAGAAGGGGGGCAGTGGCGGTGGCGGTGGCGAAAGGGCGGTGGCAAAAGGAGGGGGCGAGGAAGGGGTGGGAGAGGGTGTCGCGGTAGAGCGCGAGACGGGGCGGCAGACGACGGCGTCACGGAGAGGGGAGGCGAGGACAACACATTTATAACCCTCGCCGTCCCCTCTCAATCCCTAAAAAAACACCGCGCGCATCGCCGCCCCCCAACACATTTATAACCCTGGCCACACTCTTTTTTCTTTTCTTTTTCATTTCATTTCATTTTTTCTTTTCCTGTTTTTATCCTTTTCATCTTTAAAACAATTCAGTATATCAAAATATAGCAATGAAAAAAGATATTTGAGAAATCATAAAATGTATGTGAATTCAAAAAAATGAATCATAAAATGTTCATGGATACAAAAACATTGTGATTTTGCAAAAAAAAAGGTTTTCAAAAAATGTTGATGATTTTGTGGAAAAAACAGGAATAAAAACATATTGTGTATTCAAAAAATGTTTAGGGATTTCAGAATAGTTCACGTATTTAATTTTTTCACTGATTCATGACATATTCGTGAATTTAAAAATTATTCGTGTATTTCAAAAAATTGATTTTATTAGACACAAAAAAATTCATCAAAACAAAAAAATATTAATGAATTCCAAAACATATTCTTTCTTCTTTCTTTTTTTCTTCTTCCTTTTTTTTCTTCTTTCTTTTTTTCTTCTGTTGTTTTCTTCCTTTTTCTTTTTTTCTTCCTTTTTCCTTTTTTCTTCCTTTTTCTTGTTTTTCTTCTGTTTTTCTTTTGTTTTCTTCTTCCTTCTTTCTTCTTCTTCCTTTTTCCTTTTTCTTTCTTCTTCTTCTTCCTTTTTCTTCTTCCTTCTTCTTCTTCTGCCGGCGCGCGGAGGACGGCAGGCAGGGCCAGCGGGCGGCGGGCGGCGGGCGGCGGGCGGCGGGCAAGGGCGCAAGGCACGGGCGGCGGGCAAGGGCAGGGCACGGGCGGAGGCGGCGCTCACTGGGGACGGGGGCGGCGACGCGCAGGGCTTCGGCGTCGGCGTCGGCGTCGGGGCAGGGCTTCGGCGTCGGCGTCGGGGCAGCGCTTCGGCGTCGAGAGAGAGGAGAATGGGAAGTGGCAAAACTGCTAAGTGCAGTATTTATAGACGCACCTTTAGTCGCGGTTGGAGAGGCGGACCGCGACTAAAGGTACCCTTTAGTTGCGGTCCGCCTCCCCAACCGGGACTAAAGGATTTTGGCGCCGCTTCCGTTCCCGCGCAGAAAGACCCTTTAGTCGCAGTTGGGGACAACAACCGTGACTAAAGGGTACCCTTTAGTCGCGGTCCGCCTCCCCAACCGGGACTAAAGGTCTGTGCTAGAACTGGCGCGGTGCGGTGGGATGTTTAGTCCCACCTCGCTAGCCGAGAGGCTTCGACAGTGGTTTATAAGCGCGGCTGCGCTCACCACTTCGAGCTCCTCTCAAATGCAGGCTTACGGGCCTATTCTGTCACTATGTGCCTGTGGGCCTACTCGGCCTTCTGCGGGCCTGAATCCTGGCCCTTTAATGGGTTTCTAGTCGTATTCAGGCCGTGGTGGCCCAGTAGGTGGCATATTTCCTTTTTTCCTTTTTCCTTTTTTCTTCTGTTTTTTTCTTCTGTTTTTTTCTTATGTTTTTCTTCTGTTTGTTTTTTTCTTCTGTTTTTCCTTTTTTCTTCTGTTTTTTTCTTCTGTTTTTTTCTTCCTTTTTCCTTCTTTCTTCTTCTTCCTTTTTCCTTTTAAAATCAAAAACATAAAACTAATTCATTTTAAAATCTTAAAAATACAATTATATATCAAAAAAATCAGAAAAATAAAACTAATTCATTTTAAAACCCCTTGAAGGTTTGACAAAAGGTTTGATACATCATTCAGTTCATCGACCAAATACAAAGTTTGGTACAATAAATTATTACATATCAATTCTTCCCTTGTGTCCCTGCTTGCTTACGATTGTGCCGTATCCATGGAGCATCCTCATCATTTAACTTAATGCTTGGGTCAATGTTCACTTTGAAGGGCGGAATTTCACCAAACATATTATAATCTTCTGACATGTCTGTCTTGTCCTCCACTCCCACGATGTTTCTTTTCCCTGAAAGAACAATGTGGCGCTTTGGATCATCGCATGATGTACTGATCGTTTTCTTATCTTTCCGTTTCCTCGGTTTGCTACTCATGTCCTTCAAATAAAAAACCTGAGCGACATCTTTGGCAAGGACGAATGGTTCGTCAAGGTAACCAAGATTGTTGAAATCCACCATTGTCATTCCGTATTGCTCGTCCACCTTTACCCCACCTCCTGTTAGCTTGAACCATTTGCACCGGAACAAAGGGACCTTAAAGGAGGGTCCATAGTCAAGTTCCCATATCTCCTCTATGTAACCATAATATGTGACCTTTTGCCCATTCTCGGTTGCTGCATCAAAGCGGACACCACTGTTTTGGTTGGTGCTCTTTTTATCTTGGACGATCGTGTAAAATGTATTCCCATTTATCTCGTACCCTTGGAAAGTCGTTATAGTCGAAGATGGTGTCTTGGCCAACATGTATAGCTGATCTACAACATCATTGTCATTCATTAAATGTTTTCTCAACCAACTGCCGAAAGTCTCCATGTGGGCCTTCCTAATCCAGGATTCAGGCTTCCCCGGGTTGTCCGAGCGTAAAATATTCTTGTGTTTCTCAAAGTACGGAGCCACCAAGCTGGAATTGGTCAGTACAGTGTGGTGTGCTTCAGTCAGAGAATGGCCGTCCATACATATCGTTGATTTCCTTCCGATCGTGCCTTTTCCACTTAGTCTCCCCTCGTGCCGCGATCGAGGAAGACCAATCGGCTTAAGGTCAGGAACAAAGTCAACACAAAACTCAATTACCTCCTCATTTCCATAGCCCTTGGCGATGCTTCCTTCTGGCCTAGCACGGTTACGAACATATTTCTTTAATACTCCCATGAACCTCTCGAAGGGGAACATATTGTGTAGAAATACAGGACCGAGAACGAAAATCTCTTCGACTAGGTGAACCAGGAGGTGCGTCATAATATTGAAGAAGGTTGGCGGGAACACCAACTCGAAACTGACAAGACATTGGATCACATCGTTCTGTAACCGTGGTAGAACTTCTGGATTGATTACCTTCTGAGAGATTGCATTGAGGAATGCACATAGCTTCACAATGGCTACTCGAACATTTTCCGGCAGGAGCCCCCTCAAAGCAACCGGAAGCAATTGCGTCATAATCACATGGCAGTCGTGAGACTTCAGGTTTTGGAACTTTTTCTCCACCATGTTTATTATTCCCTTTATATTGGACGAGAATCCAGACGGGACCTTCATACTGCTCAGGCATTCAAAAAAGATGACCTTCTCTTCTTTGGTCAGAGCGTAGCTGGCACGACCTTGAAACCATTCCGGATGCCGGTCATCAGGGTCTTTCAAACGTTGCTGGTCCTGCCGTGCTTCCTTTGTATCATTTGTCTTCCCATACACGCCCAAGAAGCTTAGGAGGTTCACGCAAATATTCTTCGTAACGTGCATCACGTCGATTGCAGAGCGGACATCTAGGACTTTCCAATATTCTAGCTCCCAGAATATAGATTTCTTCTTCCACATGGCTGCGTGCCCGTCAGCTCCCTTCGGAACTGATTGTCCGCCAGGACCCTTTCCAAAGATGACTTTCAAATACTTGACCATATCAAATACCTCAGCACCAGTGCGTTCCGCAGGCTTCGGCCGGTGATCTGCCTTGCCGTTGTAATGCTTGCCCTTCTTTCTTACTGGATGAATTTTCGGAAGAAATCGACGATGCCCAAGGTACACGTTCTTCTTACAATTTGGCAAATGTACACTTTCAGTCTCATGTAAGCAGTGCGTGCATGCATTGTATCCCTTATTTGACAGTCCCGAAAGGTTACTAAGAGCAGGCCAATCGTTGATGGTTACGAAAAGCAACGCTCGTAGGTCAAATTCCTCTTGTTTGTGCTCATCCCACACACGGACACCACCCCACAGCTGTAAAAGTTCATCAACTAATGGCCTTAGGTACACATCGATGTCGTTGCCGGGTTGCTTCGGACCTTGGATGAGCACTGGCATCATAATGAACTTCCTCTTCATGCACAACCAAGGAGGAAGGTTGTAGATGCATAGAGTCACGGGCCAGGTGCTATGGCTGGAGCTCTGCTCGCCAAAAGGATTCATGCCATCCGTACTTAGAGCAAATCTTATGTTCCTTGCGTCAGCTGCAAAATCTTTGAACCATCTGTCGATCTTTCTCAATTGCGTTCCATCTGCGGTGTGTCTCAACTCCCCGTCCGACTTACGGTCCTCTTTGTGCCATCGCAACAACTTGGCATGCTCTTTGTTCCTGAACAGACGTTTCAACCGTGGTATTATAGGAGCATACCACATCACCTTGGCGGGAACCCTCTTCCTGGGTTTCTGGCCCTCAATATCGTCACCAGGGTCATCGCCTCTGATCTTATAACGCAATGCAGTGCATACCGGGCATTCATTCAAATTCTCGTATTCACCGCGGTAGAGGATGCAGTCGTTGATGCATGCATGTATCTTCAGAACCTCTAAACCTAGAGGGCAGACAACCTTCTTTGCTTCGTACGTACTGGCGGGCAACTCGTTATCCTTTGGAAACATATTCTTCAACATTTTCAGCAAGTTTTCAAATGCCGAGTCAGCTACACCTGCCTCTGCCTTCCATTTCAGCAAATCCAGTGTGCAGCCCAGCTTTTTCAGACCATCATCGCATCCGGGGTACAGCGCCTTTCTGTGATCCTCTAACATGCGATCCAAATTCTCCCTCTCCTTTTCAGTTTCGCAGCGTCTCCGTGCATCAGCAATGGTCCGACCAAGATCATCAACGGGATCATCACGTGCCTCTTCTTCACCTTCCCCTTCACCTTCAGAGTCCTCCATGAAAGTATCACCGAAATGAGCAAGATAGCTTTCATCGATGAAATCATCCCCTTCTTCATCTTCTTCCATTATAACCCCTCTTTCTCCATGCTTGGTCCAACAATTATAGCTTGGCATGAAACCGTGCCGAAGCAGATGCATGTGAACATCTCTTGAGGAAGAGTAACCCTTCTGATTCTTACAGATAACACATGGACAGATAACAAAACCCCCCTGCTTGTTCGCATTAGCCACTACGAGGAAATCTTTCAAACCCGTAGTGAACTCGCCGGAGAGTCGGTTACCGTACATCCATTGCCGATTCATCTGCATTATTATAATATAAAATATATAATTAACCATCATGCATTTGTTAAACTAACTAGCTACAAACAATATAAATTAAACAATGAACTGCACACATGCATATTTTACCAATGACACATCAAAGGTTCATCAAGTTGCTAACCGCGATCGAGGAGTGTGGCTCCAACACTTCATGTCATGTTTGTTTCATGCTCTTGGGGCATTTCATCAAACACCTTATGTGCATAAGAGGAACCAAAAGCAAACCTACACCCACTTGTGAAGAGAATGGCTCCAAATGGCTAAGTGTTGGCTGCTGGATGGGTATATATAGGGGAGGGGCTTTAGTTGCGGTTGGCCTGGCAAACCGTGACTAAAGGTGCCCGAAGGCCTTTAGTCGCGGTTGTCCTCGCCAACCGCGACTAAAGACCCTCACGTGCGCCAGCTGGCCACCGAGCGCCCTGGGCCCAGGCCTTTGGTCGCGGTTCACCTCCAGAACCGCGACTAAAGGTCCCATTAGTCGCGGTTCCTACAGCTTCGCGACTTATGGGGCTGGACGGAAGCCTGTTTTTCCACGAGTGATTGGCTCAGAAAAACAAGCGTGCACGAAATGCTGCTGGGATTATTAGGCAGAACGATCATATTTCCCAGGTCCATCCTATTGAAAACAATCTGCAGAAGTTTCTGCGACGACAGTCCAATTTGCGTTCTGTTTATTATCAGCGGCTCATCCGATTTCTCTCTCCCACTCTGTCTTTTGTTGGTGATGCGAGCAGCAGCTTGATGAGAAGGTGCTGGAGCTAGAGCGGGAGGTAGAGCGTGAGCTAGAGCGGAAGAAAGAGCAGAAGGTATATTCGGCCGAGATCCGTGTGAACTTGCTTTTGCGAAATATGCCATGTTTCCAATCCATTTTCCCTTCATCATTCAGCAAGATTAATTACAATGCACTATTTACAGCCACAACAGCTGTGCTTCAAAAAGTGGGACGCGGCATGCTATCCCCCTGGGCATTCATGGCGGTCCGAAAACAATCTGGTATGTTGTATTCCATCCATATACCCTGTTTCACAGTTGTCTATTCTCTCATCTTCATCAAGCAAGATTAATTAGAATGTACCATTCCAGCCAGCGCGGCAATACTTCAGCAAGCCGGATGGACAATGTGGCCCTGGTTATGCATCGTTGGCCCCTGTACTTGGTCGTCACAACTACCAGCCACCACCATCAGAATAGCAGTTGACTTACCGCAGTGAGTTTGGACCTCATGAGGTAAAAACATTGGTGAAGCTTATGATATTCTGCTATCTCCTCTATTGACCTGTAGCTCTGTAACCCTGGAACGGACCAGCTTCACTTGTTAAAAATTAGTCGCAAGATACATATTCTTAGTAGTAATTCTCTCACATGTGATGTCACGGTTGATGGTCCCAACTTAACATGTTCTGTGCAATTTTGCATTACTAGCAAAAGAGCCCGTGCGTTGCAACGGAAAAAAATAACACATGCTCTTAACCCAACAACCATCACTCAAGACCACAATAGCTCCATCTCCTTTATTTTAGCGAGGCATCACATTTGTGTTGCCATTTATCCTTCTTCTCACCCTCGCAGGCGATGGCCTCAATGTTACACAAAACGTGTTTGAAGGCATCTCTCTCTCCCTCCTCCCCCCTCTCTCTCTCTCATTCTTGAGATGAGAAATCTATTGTTTTCCCCCGTGAGGTTTTTTCAGAGGTATGCATGTGTCGTTATTGATGTTTTCTTTTCTCTACAAGGTTTTAGTGGGTGTTTATTTGCAATCCGGATCGCCGCTAGTACGAAAGAACAACAAATCATGTGCTATAGATTAGACGTTTGCTTTCAAAATAATATTCATAAAATATTTAACAGGTAATAATAACATCATATTCAGATTCTACGCATTTTTGTAATCAAATTTTGTATATAATGTGTTAAAATTGGAGTTACGGTTTAAAAGATACGGATAATTTAAAAAAGCATTTGTTTGATTTAAATATCTTCCAAAATAATATTTAACAGATAAAAATAACATCATACTCATATTCTACATATTTTTTTAAACCAAATTTCATATATAACATGTTAAAATCGAAGTTACAATTTTAAAAATATGGATAATTTAAAAAATCATTTGTTTGACTTCAATATGATCTGCGGATG